>NW_010367018.1:451059-503456 GCF_000414095.1 Morus notabilis
CCACAGCCAAAAAAAAAAAAAAAAAAATTATCATTGTTATATATATGTAGAGCTCTTATCTTCTCGAGCCAACAAAAATAAAGAAAAAAAAAATACAAAGGAATTCTTAGGATTATGGCCTATAATAATCTTTTTAAACCTTTCTGACGTAAACGACATCAAATGGTATGGTCATTGGCGATTTACCTGCTTAGGAGAAGACTTTGAAGCCACAGGGCAAACAGGGCAACTCCAATCTTCAACAGAAAGGGAAGCTAAAGTCACAGCCAAAGTTGCATGCGCCGTCGAAACAAGACGATTGCAGAATCCAAATGAACGGTTTGACAAGATTTTTCTAATTACCAAAAAAGCTGTTGACCACGAAATAACCCCCAATACAACCACATTCCGTACTTGGTCTTCCATGATTAATCCTCTCCTCTCAAAATCTCCAACACTAAATAATTTTTCAGAGTCGTTTTCTCTTCTGATGTGAAAAAACTAAAAGGTATCTAGTCTGGTTTGCAAGTTTCCCATGATCCATATCCGCTAGTGGAATTTGTCTTTAGCACTTAAAACCTCATTTATTCGCACAGTTGGGTTTTAGGTGCAAGTGGGTCAACCGTTTGCTAAACCGTCTAGTCTAGAAGAACGTATTAATCTTGTATAAGTCTATATTTCCTCTCATATTAATACATTTTACGTTTGGTAGTTGTCTGTTTTAGTCTCAAAAAGTAGTCTTTGGACACTTGCTGTTTATTTATTTTAATTTATTCCTTTTACATGCTCCACTGAGTAACGCGCGCAACGGCCCTCTCGATTTCACAAAATTTTCGCATAATAACACATCGATTCTTTATTTCAATTCCATTGGTTCTATCAAAAGAATCAACCATTCAGGTAACTTGATTTGCACAATAAGACTTGGATCTCGTGAGGCATAAATAAAAGTTGCAATACGATGTTTTTTCTTCGTAGATACAATTATGTTTGATGATGTAGCGTTTTCAGGCAAGTTTTTTGGGCATGGATCTCTTCGTCAGTTTGTATTTAACCATCCTCGCAATCTTGTAGAACCAGAAAGCGCTGACTAACTGCAATGACATTGCCATGGCCTGAACAACATAAACACACATAAATCATGTCTTTTTAGAGGTAGAGTACTACTAGGGATGCAAATTTTTTGGCATATATCAACTCACACGGTAATGAATTGCAATTCTCTTTTAGGAAGTTTCTTTTTAACATTAACTGAGGTGATAAGTTTTTAGACACTTAATATAATAAAAGTATGACAACTCATATAAGTTGGTATTAAAAAGTAAGAACGTATAATATAATTTTAGATACATATATATACATTTATATATGGAATGACGGGTTTTTAATTGTTACGTTTTTATCGGTGGTTACTATTAAATATAAAAATTTAATAACGTAATATGATAATAATCTAATTTTATTAATTGTCATAATTTTTCTAGTCAATTATCTAATTTATAATAATTGACAAATTAATATCTTACAATTAAAATAACGAATACAAGTCTATGGCTATGAGTTTAGTACCTGTATGATGAGAGGATTCCTAGCTTTGAGAGTCACGTAAGTGAGATAAGGTCCACATATCATCCTCGCTACCGTGAATATCAATGCAAATAATATCTGATGAAACAATTTATTACATAGTTAACTTTTAAAATTAGATCGCACTAGCGTGTTAAAGGAATAAGGGGTACTTGCAGCAATTATCAAAAAAGAAAAAAAAAAAAAAAAACTATTGAAGCATCAATTATTTTAGGAAAAGAAAGAAAACAGACTTAAAAGTCTACAACCAGCTTTCCTCTTATAAGAATTGCATGTTTGCCATTATTTTTGCTTTTGTTTTTAGGCAATAAAAAAAGAGAATAAATGTTGTACTATTTTAATTAGTGTTTGGAACTGCAATTTTTAAATTAGCTTAAGCTGATATTTGAATCTTCTAATAAACAATAAACTCTTTATGATTGACTCAAAAAATAACACTCATTATAATGAAGTTTTCTTAAATGTTAATTGAAATTTGATATAATTTTCTAAGTCTTATTAAAAGAGCTTTTATGAGTACTTGGGAAAAGTTATCTAAACACTTTCTTTTAACCCAGTAACCAAAAGCAGCTTATAGGAGCAATAACAGACAGATATTACATGGAAAACGTAATAAAGTTCTACGATTGTCAACCTTTAGAGCTAGTTTGAGCTTGAACCTTTTTTTTTTTTTTTTTGGGTAAAGTTAGAACTAGAACTTATGTTTGGTAGGAAGGAAAGAAAATATAATAGAAAGAAATATGGAAGTGATGAAAAATAGCAATGATGAAAAGAAAATTGATTTTTTTTTATGTTATTTGGTATGAGAAGATGGAAAGAAAATGAGCTTACCTTCACTTGTTTAGTATTAGAAGTTAAATTAGGAGGAAAGAAAAAATCTTACTCATAAATTACTTTTATACCCTTAAATTTTTTACTTGGATTTTGATGGAGAAAATGGTAGTTTAGTAATTTTGCTCACTTTAATGACTTGTTCTCATTTTTTATCTCATTTTCTGCCCACTTGTGGAAAGAAAAAAAATAGTGGGGTTCACATGTATTATTTTCCACTTCATTTTCTCTTCTTTTCTTTTTTCTCTCTTACCAAACAACTTATATTTTTATTTTCCCTACTAAAATTTCTTCACATTCTTCATTTCTTCTACTTTTCTTTCCTACCAAACATAAAGTTAGAAGTTAGAACTGACTAGGATAAAGAAAGAAAAAGTAAAAGGAAAAAGAAAAAGAAATTCAAGCAAAAAGAAAAAAGAAGCTTCTGTACATTGTCTCCCTAGTGGGCCTGAGCAGACTATGCTCCCAGGCCGGTCTACAACACGGCCGAATATAAGGCCATGTCAGCAATCCTCAGCAAAACTTCCCATTTTGGTATTTTCATATACAGGCTGTTATGTTTAGACCCGCCTTATTATAGGTCGCTATTAAATTTTAATGTAATGTTCATGGACAGTTGAACGCACAAGCTTTTAATGAAATGGTTAGTTAGTAAATTATTATTATTTTAGCTAAGAAAGTTTAATGTAGATTTGTAAGTCAATAAACGATGGGGGGTTTAAAAGTACATAGTACTTTCGTAATGTCATGAAATTAATTAAAAAAATGATATTCATTCTCATCAAATAAAACCTTATAAAATAGTGTGTCTCATTAAATTGAGTCTAATTTATTCACTTAATGAAAAAACGGTGCTCTATTTAAAATGCCAATTACGAGTCTTTGCTTACATCAGCTGCTAAATTTAGGTCGGTATCCCTGTAGCCAAGCTCTTTTAAAAGTTCTCTCAAGTGTAGGAAAGGGCTGGAGATCTCTGTTATCCACAGCGCCGCCGCCATTTCTGATCCACACTACACTAGTTTAAAAAAAAAAAAAAAGAAAAAAAGAAAGAGAGGAAGGAAAAGGATAGACATAGAGTTATATAGTCGTCTTATATAGTCTAAAAAACGTAGTTGAAAATAAAGCTAAATTGCATCAAAGGACAAATACCATAGTCCAAGAACATGTGGACGGTGGAGCTGTATTACTTGTTTGTTATTCATTACAACAGTAATATATTTAAAAAAATAAATTAATTAAATTTACCTTTCCATAGGCAAGACCAGCGCCAATTCCAACGATGCTAACTAAATGATGGACGGAATTGTCAACATTCACTTTTTTGTCAAAGAGACAACATATCAGATCATATATGAGATATGAAAGGCTCACGGCCAAAGCTTTCATCTTGGTAATTCAAGAATCAAGTTCCCCCCCAAAATTAAAACCAAAAAAAAAAAAAAAAAAAGATTAAAGTAACGTCAAAAATTATCATAGTCAAAGAAAAGAACATGTCATACAAATTAAACTTGGCAAAAAGAAAAGAAAAGAAAAAAAAGTAAACGCTTTGTAAGTAGTTATCATAATTTGATTTACCTGCTTAGGGGAAGAATTTGAAGCCAAAGGACAAACGGGGCAACTCCAATCTTCAACAGAGAGAGAAGCCAGTGTCACTGCAAGAACTGCATGGATTGTGGACACAAGGCGGTTGTAGAACTCAAAGGAACGCTTTGGGAAAGCTTTTCTGATCAACACAAAAGCCGTTGACCATGAAATAACCCCAGAAACGACAACATTTCTTATGCTCTCTTCCATACCAAGGTTTGTTCAAGAATCAATTCTCAGAAAGTGGTAGTACTTGGAGACAAAAGATGATAAAAGAAGTCGCGGTTATCAGGTGCAAGAGTTTGAAAATTTTTGAGAGAGAGAAAAAGAATGGACTCTATACTGACTACTAAAAGATGGAAATATATGTAGTTTGAAGTAAGGCCGGCCAAATAATGGCTACCTATGTCTATGTGACGTTTTGTGGTTCAACCTCATTTATTCAGACGGTTGAATTCTTGGTGGAAGAAAATTGCCAGTCTCAACACCACAACTGTTTTTCCCCAAAAAAAAAAAAAAAAAAAAATCATGTTCTATTTGTATAGACGTTTTGAGATTGAGAGTACATAGGAAACGTGCATGTGTTCAAATCCAACCAATAATATGTTATCAATGACTTTCAATTATTGTACGAACCAAATTTACGGCCTAAACTCTCTGTTCATTTACTTGTAGTTGGGTTTTTCCTTTTGCTTAAAAGTTACAACAAAAGTTATTCATTGTCACCCGTTGTTTGAAGTAGAAGAAAATTGTGATAAATTCTGCTACCTCAGAATGGGCCTCGTGAAATATTAAAAATCCGGGTTAGTAGAAGGGCATTGTCAGCCAGCAAGTACAAATAATTTATCTCGCTAAAGTGTAATGTATTGGGATATTTGAAAATTATTGTTCCTTTAAAGATTAAATAATAACTGATCTTGGCAGTCATTGCTATTATCTAATTAATTAATTCTACTAGTTGTAATTAAAAAGTGTTGTTTCCGGTGGCATTTCTTTATTTCTTTAATTTTTTTTGTAGAACCTTTATGACTCATTTTGTACGCGACTTTAAACTGTTCTAGTTTTGATTCAAACAACATTTTTTTTCTCAAAAAAAAAAATTAAATTTAAAAAATCATGCTATAATATTGTTTTTTTTTATTTTATAAAATTTAAATTCTAGATCAAACTACCTGATTTGGACCCAATTTCTAAATGGGCCATTAGTTATTTGTAGCGTTCCCATTGCATATTACAATTTTCTGACAGAGACTTTTAATTGATTTATATCTCTTGTGAAATAATCACCATCTTGTTCCAACAGTTTTTCTCTCTCTTTTTTTTTCTCAACAAAAAGGGAAAAACTGTGAAAGCTTGAGATGTGACGTTTAGTTCGCTAATTTGAGTTTTTAATTCAAGTTGAGATGTGACGTTATGTGAAAGTTTTTTACTGTAGTAAAAAAGTTAAGGGTGCGTTTGGAATTGGTTCCAAAACGTTTTTATTTTCTGTACGAAAATGAAAATGAAAACGTTTTTAGTTTCATTTTTGAATTATTTCTAAAAATGCGTTTGGTAGTTTTATTTAGAGATTGATTTCAGTTTTAAAAAAAACTGAAACTGCGTTTGGTGGTTTAATTTTTGAAAACATGTAATAATATATTAAATAAATAATATTATTAAATATATTAAATAAATAATATATTAAATATATTAAATAAATAATATTATTAAATATATTATATAAATAATATTATTAAATATATTAAATAATAATATATTAAATAAATATATTAATTAAACATATATAATACAAAAACGGTTTCAGAGGGAAGAAAATGAAAAAGAAAAAAAAAAGTGAAATCCGTTTTTCAGAAAATAGAAAACGAAAACAAGAAAATGAAAACACCTTTTTTTCGTTTTCTGATTTCCACAAAAAGACAAAAACGTTTTTGGTTTTGTTTTTTAAAAAAAATTGCACCAAACACGTTTTTAACACCCGTTTTCATTTTTTTGCTTTGAAAACCGTGAAAAACGAAAACGAAAACGCAAACAAACGGGCCCTAAATGTGACTGTTTCTGAGAGCTTTTTATTGTAATAAAACTCGAATTCTAAACTCGAATTGACGAAATAAACGAACCTTAATATACATAATTCAAGAGACAATTATAAAAATAATCTTAAAAAAATAAATCATTAGGATAATTAATTAGAGTCTACAACTTCACATTCTCCTTCAAAATATCGTGAACATTTTCGGTTGACGACGACGACGACGACGAAAAAAAAAAACCGACTGAGAAGTGAGAACTTGGGTCTCCTTTGGCATTCACAGAATCCATGTTGTCGTTGTCGTGTATAACATACGAGCCATCTTGGTCTCCTTTGGCATCACTGAAACGTGTGCGTTTTGGAGCCGATTCAAGGGAGCCCAAATCTGCGAACCGGATGTTTATTCTGGGCATGGGTTTCGTCGGAAACTGCTTTGGTGAACATCTCAAGACCCAAGGCTGGTAAAATCCACACACCTTTTCATTTAGCTTATTTGGGTTTTTGTTATATAAACTTTTATTCCCGTTAAGAAATAGTGCTCGAAAGTTGTCTTATTGGAGGTTGATTACTAGGGATGTCTCTGGGACTTGCACGAGCATTGTGAAGAAGAAGAAACTTGAAGACAAGGGATTTGATGCTTACCATTTTGATGCAAACGAGCCTGAGTGAGTTTTTGCAGAATTATGCTTTGAATTGTGCCTATATTTAATCTCTTAACGACTGTTTAGTTTGCCCATTTATGCAAATTGTTAAACTGTCAGTGTACTTGTGGCAGAATTTGAGATATGTCGTACAAGGTCAATTTAGTTTAATTGTTTGTGCGGGTTTTTTTTTTTTTTGCCGTTCTATTACGATTTGGCTTTCTGTTATTAATTGGTTCAGATGGGGCATTCTAGATGTTCTGAAATGTCATACTCACCTACTTGTTTCTATCCCTCCCTTTGTGGGAATTGGTGACCCGGTATGTAAAATAGCCTTATAATTTAACAATTTTATTTCAGTGAGCTATATATAACACAATGTTCTTTGACGTTTGCTAGATGCTTCAACATGAAGAACTTCTAAAGAATGGGCTTATGGATGGAAATCTTCAGTGGCTCTGTTATTTGTCATCAACTAGTATGTCTTCTCTGTAATCTAGAGCCACCATTAACAATTCAAGCAAGTGGTTAAGTAGTAAGATTTTTTTTCTTTTTTGAAACTAAATATAAGTAGTAAGAACTAATAAGCATGAATATGGTAAATGATAAAACAAAATAACTGCTCTTTTGTAACTGAAAATAACTGCTTTCTTATTTCTTTTATCTTTTAATGCCAGTGTATTAGAATAGATACAAACTGATTATATTCTGGCAGGTGCGTATGGAAATTGTGGTGGTGAATGGGTAGACGAGGAGTGAGTGTATCTGAATTAAGTGCTTTCTCATACAAGCTGTGATGTTTTATGATAAACTAACATTTGATTGCCACCAAATGCATTGTGCTGTAGCAGTTATCCTGCTAGTCCTATAAGTGAATTGAGCAAACTGAGGTTAGCTGCTGAGGAGAGATGGTTAAATCTGGGTAGCAATCTTGGGATTGCGGCACACATATTTCGGCTTGGTGGGATCTATGGTCCTGGTAGAAGGTTGTGATGAATACTTGAGTACCTTCATGATTTGCTGCTTTCAGCTTTCAATTTATGATTGATAGATATTTCTCATTTTAGTTCCTCAAAAGATTGTTGTCCCTTTGTCTAAAAAATCTCACTTCTTTTGAGTTTAGAAACTATTATCCTTGTGGGCTACAACTTTTCTTAAGGTGTCTTGTTTACTAACCAGTTATTTAAACATTCTTTTGGAGTTCCATTTGCTAAAGTTGGTTTGTCTTTACTCGTATATATTATAGCGCTGTTGATACAATAATAAAGCGAGAAGCCTTGTCAGAAGGTCAGAGAAGGAGAACATTTAGGTTATACACATCAAGGATTCATGTTGAAGACCTTTGTCAAGCCCTCCAGGCCAGTTTTTGCACATCTTCGCCCAGGTAGGTTTCAGCTTTTCTGACATTGCTAAAGTTATTTCAATATTCTTTTTCTGCGGTTGTTAACTTCAGTTGAGAGACTGCAAAGTATATTGTAGTAAGTTTCAAGTTACTACTATGTTTAAACATACTTTTGTGTGGATTATTATTTTCTCCTGGAAGGAGAGGGAAGAGGTAATTGTCTTCCTGAAACTAAACATTAGATTGGAAGGAATTTTGACGCACATTGTTTGGATGCATTCTGATTCTTATGGGATATAGTTAACTGCAAGGGAAAAGATGTATTACAATCTCAATACTATCTTTCTTGTTTTGACACTTGATCCTTTCTATTTTTGCGACACTCACCGTATGTATCTTTGTTTTTTTAGGAAAGTGTACAATATCGTTGATGATGATCCGGCCCCCAGAGAAGAAGTCTTTGCATATGCACAGAACTTGATTGAGAAGAAGTGGCCTGCCCAGATCACAAGGATTCCTGAGCAGGAAGAATCTTTAGCCACTGTTAAAAAGAAAGGTTTTGCTGCTGAGAAGCGAGTTTCGAACGCTCGGATGAAGAAGGAACTAGGAGTAAGGCTTCTCCACCCAAGTTACAGGACGGGATTGAAGAGCGTTATCGACCAAATGCACAACCCTTTTCATCATAGTTTGTTGGATTCACGAACAAAAAAACAATAGCCAAATATACATCTTTTGTATGTAAAATGTCAAGTTGTTGGGAAATGGACGGTTTGTGTCTTCTTGCTAATTCTTCTTCATCGGAATCATGGGGTGGTGGGAAACTTCAAACGTAGGCCGTTGTTTAGCACGAGAGTTGGTCCGGGACATAATCTTTACCCTTAAAAGATTCGAATCTTTAATGTTCTGGGATAATGAGTTGTCTGTCTTGTTGCTGAGTGGAACATAATCCTCGTTTTATCTACTCATAAATGTTTCAATTACTTGACTCTTATCACATAGTTGAGACTAGACGAGGGATGGTGCAGACCAATTACTCTTCACAGAATTCCAACCGTGGAAAAAAAAGGATATTTAAGGTGAAATTTGAAGAACAAAAAGAAAGGGCAAGAATGGCAAGAAAATAATAATAAAAAAAAGACATTTGTAGATTGTTTGGTAATTTACGCTTTTGATATTCATATATATACCAGCGTTTGGCTATTAAATTTTTATTATTCTTATTATTATTATGAACCCATGTCCTTCAATTTTGGCTCACATTTCGCTTTGCTCAGTGAATTTTTGTATTAGTTACTAAGGATCTTTAATCATTTTTAACACCTTATCCCCCAAACCATTTTACGAGGGATTAGTAGCCCTGTATTATTGTTTATTGGTACTTTGCCTCTTGATTTAGTAGTTGTTCAAATTAGAGTTATTTAGCATAACTAGCAACCGACCAACACTAAAAAGTTTATCTATCTGAGAGTCATATCGGTGAGAAAAGTAAACGTACGCCGTTTTACAGACGTGACAAGACCCAACTTTCTTGTGAATGGGTTTAAGTATAAACCTGTCTCTCTCATCACGTTCACAAAACGGCTTGTGTTTATTTTATTTGTAATTATTCCATAAAAAAAAAATCAACCATTCATGTAACTTAATTTGCACAATAAGGCTTGGATCTCATGAGGTATAAGTAGGAGTTGTAATAAGGCTTCTACCAGAATGAATTTGGAGTGTTTTTTTGTTAAGGCCCCAATTAGATTCACGTATGTCAGGAGGCCAAAGGCCCAGACGAAAGCCCAGGGACAGGAGGGGAATTGGGTATAGACTGCTGAAGGTATTCCCGAGGAGAAAATGGGTTGAAAAGGATTGCCTCGGGATTGCGAAGACTGTTAGAAGTTGTTACGGAATTCTGTTATTCTCTGGGTGAGCGTGGAATAAAAGGGAGGAAGGGATGTAGGTTTAGTCAGGCAATTAGTGAGTGGAAAGAGTTCGCTGAGGTGGGAGAGCTAGCAGATCTCTCCAATAGTCTGCAAATTTATCCTCATTGTATGCGTTTCCTTTCTTAAGTAAATAAAGAACAGAGCTTTTGTCCTGAGTTTTTTATTTCTCAATTTGTTTTGCAGTTGAGCCTTCTTGATCATTTTGATGGAAATGAAATGTTGACCTTTATTGCTTCCTTGATGTTTTAACTTTTATTATTCTATAACATTTACTCATTCATACACTAGCCTTTTTTTTATGTTACTTGATTTTTGTTTATCTGCAATTTTTATTTATTTTGGACTTTTGATATTTCTATATTTAGTCTGCTTCCTAAAATTAAATTTATGACTTTTTCTTTTATTTATTTTTATTTTTATTTTTTTTGCTCTTTTTCTTCTTTCTATCCTATGCCCGGACCTTTGATTCTTTTCTTGCTCTACAATATAATTGTAAGCTTTTGTCCTCAGTTTTTTATTTCTAAATTTGTTTTGCAGTTGAGTCTTTTTGATCATTTTGATCACAACGCTGATCTTTACTGTATCTCTAATGCTTTCATTACATCCATTTTGTTCTTCTTATTTGGTCAATTTCCACACTTTTTTATCTGATAGATTTTATTCTTCCTAATCATTTGTCTTCATTATCATTTTTCTGCATTTTTTCTCTGATTTTCTATTTTCTAAAATTTGTATCTTGTAGTTAAAAAAAAAAACAGAAGAAAAAAACAAAACAACAGCAATGATTCATCATAAAAAAATTTAAACAAAAATACTGTATATATCTAAAAATAAATATAGTTGTATATATTTACAAGTACTATATATGTGAATATATATGTAAATTAATTTTATACTATAAAAACTCTAAACTTTTTATATAATATAATGATATCTTCCGCAGCAATGCGCGGCCGCGGGATATCAGCTAGTAATTACTAACTTTTAAAAGCAGCAATTATCAAAAAAGAAAAAAAAAAGTATTAAAAGCAGCAATTATTTAAGGAGGGGAAAAAAAAAAAGACAGTCTACAAACCATGTCGTCGTTGTCGTGTATAACGTACGAGTCATCTTGGTCTTCTTTGGCATCACTGAAACCCTTACATTTTGGAGCCAATTCAAGGGAGCTCAAATCTGTGAACCGGATGTTTATTATGCGCATGGATGCTTCTTGGGTTCAATGATAGTGGAAATCTACTCTGCTCAAGGTATATAAAAATCCTAACATAAATCTAGTATTTTTTTCAAAGACATTGTGATTTTCATTCACAAAATTTTTGGCCCCGTTCATTTCACTGATTCGAGTTGAGATGTGATTTTATATGAGAGCTTTTTACTGTAGCAAAACTCAAATTCTAAACTCGAATCAGCGAAATGAACGGGGCCTTAATTTTTGGGTTCCTGTTAATGCAGATTTTGGCTAGCCTTCTGGCTGAGAAACAGGCTTGAGACGATGCCAGATTCGACGGTGTAGGAGGCCGGCGGTGTGAACTCGATGCCCGAGGTTTGATAATCAATGGCAGAGAAGTCAAAGAAAGGAAAAAGGTGAGACGACCCCAAGCTTGGAAAAAAAAAATTACAGGAACGTTAACTGAAAACGTTTGAAACTATTTCTGTATTATCGCCCATAACCTTGCCAAATCAATGGGCCTTTTAAGGGGATGTTTAGTTGGAGAATTCAAATCATGATTTGAATCATAGTTTATGGTTCGTTACAGTATTTTTTCTCACAAAAAATACACGTAAATTAAAAATAATTTTAATAACATAATTTTAATTTATGAATCAAACGCCTCCTAAGATTCGGGACAATCCCTCTAGATTCTATCCCCTCAGATGTATTTTGTGACTCCGACCTCTGCTAGCTGTTGTTGAGGTCTTTGCTTTTGGGGCTGTTGGCCTGTCTGTAGTTGGCTCCGAATTGCATGTTTCAAAAAATAATAATAATACTAATATTTAATATTATTATTAATATTTAGTAAATATCAGTGCCAGTTACTCTCTATTTTTATTTTTTTTGGAAACTCATATCAACCTATTTATTAATCGTGTCAGAAAATATTAATTCAAATACGATCTGTGTATTAAATGTGTTAAAAATATTAATTCAAACACGATTCATTTATTAATCGTGTTAATCGTGTCAACCTGTATAACCCATTTAAATTAATATATTAAATAAATAACTAATATAATAATGATTTATTTAATACGGTCAAGACAAGTTTAACATGTTTATTGGTTAATTTATCTTTTTCTTTAAGAAAAATAAATAAATTTTACCTATAAATATTAAAATTCACATTATTTGTATTTAATATATAAAATAATTTTTCATGTTATATCACATATCGTTAGATTACAGATGACACATATAATTAATCGTGTCAATTCGTATCACTTCGTGTTAGGAGGTCAACTCTAACCCAACTCATTTATTAATCGTATTAATCGTGTTAACTCGATTATGACCTAAATTCATTTATAATAAATTTAAAACCACTAACTTCGTACGAATTTTAAATCGTGTCGCTACTCTGATTACCGGTCCTAATTGCATACTCCACGTCAAGTAATATAAATATTCAAATAAAGTCAGACAAGTCAGGATGGCCGAGTGGTCTACGGTGCCAGACTCAAGTTCCGGTCCTCGTGAGAGTCACGTCTAATACTTTTTTCAAATAAAGTGAGACAAGTCACTTCATACTTTTTTTTTCTAAAATATTTTTTTCCCTTCCTTTTCTTTAAGGGAAAATATAAAATAACATATTTTAGATATGCTTTTAAAATAAATAACATGTTATTTAAAAGTTAGTAAATTATATTGTGCCCATTTAATAATATTTTTAAAATAATTTTATTTTCAATATAAAAATAAAAATAAAATTATTTTAAAAATCATTCTGCGACCGATTTTAAAATTACTTTTGGTTAGAATTTTAAGAGATTATTTTAAGTATAGTAAAAAAATAAAATAGTATTTGGTTATATTTATAAAATTTTGTTTCGAGTACCTGTAATTAATAATATTAAATTAATATATTAAATAATTAATAATTGATAATCACTTAGTAAATAAAAATTAATATATTAATAATACAATAATAATAAATATATTATAATTAATGATTACATTAGTAATTAAACTATATATATATAATAAATTAGTATGCTAAATAATTAAAAAATAATTATTATTAATAATCAGTTATAAGTAATAACTATGTTAGTAACGTACTCATATTTATTAATTTATAACTAATTAATAAGTGTATTGAGAAAAAATAATTAGTATATAAATAATATATTAATATTCTATTTACTATTTAAATAATTTACTTTTAGGTACATAATTAAATAATTATTTAATTAGTTACTAACGTTTATTTAATAATCTATTATTTGATATATTGCATGACTAATTTTTTATGTTTATTATTTAAATAATGATGAATTGCTAATTATTAATTACTATTGATTAGCAAGTTATAATTTATTATATAATTTAATATTGATTATTAATTGAGTAATTACTATTTTTTTATTTATCAACTATTTACTAATTAATAGATTATAATTAATATATATGATTGATATATTAATTCTTAATTATTTATTTAATAACCTATTATTAATTATTTTACTATTAATCTATTATATAATCAATTTTTGACAATTAATCTTCAACTAAATAATTAATTAATATTTATTATTTATCATTTTATTAAGAAAGTTACAAATTTAATAATAATAATTTAATATTAATTAATAATTAAGTAATTACTATCTATTTATTAGTTATAGTCATGTCTATTTATTAATTATTAATTAAAATATTATATAATTAGTAATTTAATTACTTACTATCTATTTATTAGTTATAGTCCTATCTATTTATTAATTATTAATTAATATATTATATAGTTAGTAATTAATAATTAAGTAATTTAATGTAACATCTTGGTAAGTATTAGAAAATGAAAACGGAAAAGGGAATTAATCATTTTCTAACTTCCTTCACAAAAACAATTTTCATTGGGTGTGTTGGGAGTTTATTTTTACTTGTTTTTGAAAAAGTTTTTGCACGTCTTTCGATGCACGAAAATAAAAACAGTCTTCAAACCGTGTTTGTTTAGTAAATGTTTTAAAAATAAAAATAAAAATAAAAAACAGTGAGAATGGTTTTTGTGAAAGAATAAGAAAACGATTGAAAGTTATTTTTCCTTTTCCGTTTTCATTTTCTAGTACTTATCAACAATGTTATAATATATTAATTAATAATTATAACCAAACACAAGTTCAGTTTTTTATTAATAACCATCTTTTAAAAAATCAACCAAACGTCATTTCAGAATCGGTCGCAGAATGATTCTCAAAACAATCTCATGTTTACTTTGGTATTGAAAATAAAATTATTTTGAAAATTTTACCAAACAGGCCCATTATTTTTTGTTTTCGTTTCGTTTTCAAAACATTTGCTAAACAAACGCAGTTTGCATACCGTTTTCATTTTTGTGCCTCAAAAGACGTATGGAAATGTTTTCAAAAAATAACCAAAAAATAGTTCCAAACGCACCCATCACATTTTAATTTCTCATTCTAATAAAAAAATATATTATTTTCTTAATATATCCATTTCATAGGGTTTTATTTAGTCTCTCTCCCTTTCCATAAGATCTTTTCTCTCCTCCCAATCACTCTCTCTCTCTTCCTCCACGATCTCTCTCTCCCCATATCTGATATCTCTCTCTCTTGAAGAACATGTCGTTGTCGTCACACTATTGTTGTTGATCTGTTGCAAAAGATCAGAGATCGTGAACTGAGACCGTGATTTCTCTGATTCTCTCTCTTCTATCATCACCGTCATCACCAATCTGACGTAATTTCTCCAATTCGCTCTTTTCTCTCATCAACATCGTTGTCATTCTCTCTCCACTGCGATTTCTCTTGTTCTCTCTCTCTCTTCTTTCGTCGCTTCTCCAGTTCTCTCTCTTTCTTCTCTCGTCGCCGTCATCGTGAATCTGTCACAATATTTACGGCTAAATACTATATTTACCAATTGTCGACGCGGGCGGTCAGATTACTGGGTAAATATAATATTTACCGTTATTGGTGATTGAAGTTCTGAGTAAATACAGTATTTACATGTTGTCGATACTGGTCGCCAATCACCAGCCGCCGGTCTTGGTGGACCTAATTAGAGGGGAGAATAAAAGAAAGGTGGGAAGGAGAGTGTTTAGTGGCATTTTTGAGTTTTTTTTATAATGTTAGAAACTTAAGATGTGAAATTATGTTATAATTTATTAAATACCCTATCAAATATGCTATTTAACTTATTTGCCTCTTTTTTACTGAACAGTTGAGCGCCTGTTTGGTTTATAGGTTAGGGCGTGACCAAAAATCCAATTTCAAGAAAAAGAATTAAATTCCTAATTTTAGATTATCGTGTTTATTTTTGTATTTAATAGTTGGATTACGTGAGCCCCATCTAAAAATGGGAAAATAAGTTCCTTGATAATGGGAAAATAAGTTCCCACCTCCTCGCTGACGAATTTTTTCCCTTCCCCTAACAAATAAGAACTAACTCACTTATTTACCAAATTTATCCTTATTTAAATTAGTTATTCACTTAACACAGGGGTACTTTTATAAGCACATTTATTATATTCCTATTCCTTTCAATTTTTATGTAATTAAACAACTTAATAATAATTTATTTCCCCATGTAATCCAAATAGATTAGTAAACACTTTAATGGATTTCTTGAACTTAATTTCTTTTTTCTTGGAATTTATTTCCTATTCTTTCAATTCATGATTAGTAAACACACCCTAAACAGAAAAGTTTGAATAACAATTTAAATTATATTAGAAAAGACTTAAGTGGTTTGAACTATGAAATGTTTTCTTTCTGTTTTTCCTCACTACCGAAAAGACACACCCTAAACAGAAAAGTTTGAACAACAATTTAGATTATATGAGAAAAGACATTGTAGCAAAGTGGTTTAAACCATTAAGAAGACGTTTGATTCATGAATTAGAATCATTTTTGATTTACGTGTATTTTTTATGAGAGAACACTATAGCGAACCATAAACCATTATTCAAATCATGGTTTGAATCCTCCAACCAAACATCCCCTAAATGTTTTCTTTCCGTTTTTCCTCACTACCGAAACCAGATAATCTGAGACGGCAGGTCCCAATCCCTCTACCTACATTTCTTCTTTGTTCCCTATTTCTGCCCCCTTAAAGATCTTAAACACAACCTTCTTTTCCCCCTCCAATCTTCTTCCACTTTTTCTTTTTTTTTTTTTTTAAAGAAAAAGAAATCTTTATGCGCTAACTCGTCTCGAATCATGATAAGTACTTGATTGCTCGCAAGTAACTGGAGAGACTTTGATAACAACACCATCGATCCAATAATGAATATTGAATTGGATTTGATGACGCACGAATGACGAGCATACCCAAAAAGAAATGTTAGAGCTGCTCTTGGATCTTGGTCACCACCATTTTTTCGGTCCAGAAATATCATGAGATGCGTAAAGCATGAATCTGATAGAAATCAAGCAAATACGCAATAAAGCGGATATAGAGAGACAAAGCCAATAGCCAATAAGGCAGCAAATGCAGCGAAAGTGTCTTAACTTCAATTATGTATTACAACCATCGAAATAGGCCGAACAATATTCAGAGAAGCAGAAAAAATTTGATCTCTTAAGTGGAACAAGCTTGTCAGCAGCAGTGATCTTAATTTTTGATCCCATAACTGAGGGCATCCATTTTTTCCACCCTCAATTCTGCGTACACGCAGTGCCTTTCCTAAATTTGGCAAAACAAAACATGCCTCGTTTTCTCTTCTGTTTCCTTCCAACTATCTATGACATTTTAAGGGCTTTTTCTTCATCCAAGATATAAAACAATATTATACCTAAAAAAGACCTTAAAAATCCAAAATGGAACCATATTTATTAGTGAAGCTAGACTACATTTCTAGAACAAAATCCTAGAAATACTTTCTATAGCATCTACGATTAGATCACCGCTGGCCTCTTACCAGTTAACAGTGCTCAATCTTTACGATATCTGGCCCAGAACCCCTTCTTCTGGGCCGAATCATTTTCAGACAATGATCTACTCCACTTGGACCCAAGCGAAAAATGTCGTTTCAAGAAAGGCTTAGCAAATGAGCTCTTTGTGCTGGAACTGGGTTCCATCCTGGGACATTTTCCTTTTCTGTCAGTGTTCTTTCGGGGATCAAAAACATCAAAATCACCGTCGAGATAACTATCTACAACTCTATTTTTTGATATCTTGCGACTTTTTGACTTCAACTCCACTTCCGCCCTCCAAGCTTTTCTCGCCATCTTTGACAATTGCTTCTCTCCAACCATACAAATGGGGCAGGCAGGATCATACTTGTCAGTCTCAGGAGTCATAGTCTCCAAGCACTCGGCATGATAGACATGACCGCAGACCAACACAGCGACTACTGAAAGCTCGGGGCCAGATATAATTTTCTGGCTGCTCCATGAAGATCTCTCTGTCAATAGCTTAGAGCAAGCTCCGCAATACTGCATATCTATAGAAGGGGAGCATGAAAATCTGCTACTAGATTCACCTATTTTTCCATTGATAGAGCCCAAATGTTCGCTGTCAAAGGACCACCTTTCTCGTTGAGAAGAGGCCACAAGCTCTGAAAAGGTGCGCATAGACCACCCATCAGAAGACCCACCATGGGATCCGGTTGCCAAATCATTGCTACAAGTGGAGAGTACAAAGGATGGTCTTCCTTCAGAAACTGAGTTGTTATTTGGCGATTTCAGTCCCAAGATTCGACTGTCAGAGACCTGTCTCAACAGCTGATGTCCTGGTGATCGACGGGCCCGTCTTGAAGGGGTTGAGCTAGGGAAAAGTGGATAACTAGTGGTGGCCAAAGGATCTGCAATCGGCATTGAGAAAGCTGAGGGTATAGAAAATGGAAGATTCGGTGCAGATGAATCAGGAATTCTGGATGACTCTGCCAAGTTCTTTACCTGAAATACAAGCAGTAAGAAGGTAAGACACTAATGATGAGGAATTCAACTACAACAACAAAACATAAAATCTAGATACGTATGAATCAAACTTACCTCAGGCGAATAATTGCTTGCCACAGATAGATCTGCTCCAATCACATTTTTTACATATCAGTATAACACAAGCACAAAGGTTCAAACAAAAAAAAAAAAGTTATAAAAAAGGAGCAATGAAGTGTCAAATCACTAATCATTCCAAGGAAAATTATTATAGTAATAACACTACTCTTCAAGATACAAGATCAATGAAAGTTGGGAAAAAAAAAGAGAAAAGTTCACCATATCAATAAATCCATAGGTGCCCTGATTTCCAAAATCAAAAACTAAAAAAACCATCTTATCCGTTTTCTCATTTACCTGAAGGTGATGTCATCAGATGTGTAATTGTTCCCCCATTAACTGTAGACTTTTGGGAGATGGGCGATCCAATATTCTCTAGAGGGCTTCCCACATCTGAAAAATTACCTCTTTCAGAACCCAACGGTCCTTTAAGCTCCATGCTAGCATTGCTGATTCCATTAGAAACTTGATAGGAAGGAGTCTCAATTTCACCAGCAACACGCCCTCGAGTATCCCATCGAAAACTCCATGATGGTGAATACATGACGTTTCTACGTAAATTTTCACCGCTAGTTCCATTGGAACGGGTTCTCTCCCTCGCGGCAACACAACAAGCTGACCCCATGATGGCTACAATAATTAATGGTCTATTGCAATAGCCAGACCACACGTAATTTACTAGAAACAAGCAGAGTACTAGACTACTTTAACCTGGTTAGGAAATTAAAAGAAAAAAAAAAAGGTAAGAAATAAATTATAGTTATTGGTTGCAACAATCACAGAGCAAAAGGCATATTCAATCAAATAAAAGGACTGCACTTCAATAAAATTCAAGACTCACCTATAACCATTTTCCTCATAGAATCCCACAAGGCTGCATCACAGAAAGAAAGAAAGAAGGAAATTTGTAAGATTCAATAAGTACTCAGTCTAGACAGCATGTAATAAAACCAAGCTCCATTAGATAATTGCAATACTCGTTATGCATTCTTCCTAACGTACTCATCTATCTCATTTAAATTCCCTATCCAAAAAGGGGGAAGAGAAACATTGACAAAAGCAATAAAACAAATGGAGCAAAATTCATAACAATCCCAAAACGATGCAAATATAATCTTCCTCTCTACAAGAAACTGCACCACTGTGTGCACTCTCGCGCAATGGAATTATAGTAAATTGTAAAGTAAGACCCCAAAAAAGTACCAACTCTTGCACCGGCAACATAATAAATGGTAGCTTTAAGCATGCTTATTTGGTAAGAGAGAAAATCATAACCTTCATTCTCCAAAAACAAGATATATTATAATCGCATTCAACTACATGAAAATGTTCTAAAATAAAGTCTATAACACCTAACCTACAAATTACAAAACATATACAAATCACAGCGCAAGGAAATCATTTTCAAAAATTCCGGAAGAAAAATTTTCAAGCCGAGCTTGAAATCCTCGAATAATTATTTCTCTAGTTTGATAAGCTTACAAATATATATATATATATATATATATATATATTCATTATCTATAACAGAGATTCATCGATTTGCACTGAAACATCGTTGAGTTTGATTACCTCAAAGAAATGCCTGAAAATTTCGATAGGAAAAAAAAAAAAGGAAAACCATTACAAAAGGGAATCTAGAAAAGTAAAACTAGGGTTGCAAAACTATCGTACAGTTTGCCAGAGAGAGAGAGAGAAACGCAAAAATGGAAAGAATGACAAAAGGGGAAAGTGGCGGAGTCTCACCGTTTCTCAGTTAGGGTTTTAGAAAGTCAGAGAAAGCTCATCTTCGTCTTCCGGAAAATCCTCATCAGAGGAGCGAAAAGATATAAACAGAACAAAAAGGTATATAAACTAAAACGGTGTCAAATCTTCTTTCCAAAAAAAAAAAAAGAGAAAGGGGAAAGGGGGTACTTGAAACGACGGCGTTGGGTTGGTTTGTTAGGCTTCGGTTTCGCGGCAGAAAGGGGCGGCGTTCGTTACGACGGAGTTAGGGGAGGGAAGGTCTGTTCTGTGCGTAAAGTGGGGAAGAAAAAAGAAAGAAAATAGAATGAAATTGGGGGAAAAAATAAAAGGGAGGGGGGGGAGGGGGCCTGGGGAATTGTGCTGACGTCCAATAGTTCTGCGTTCTTCTAACTTAACATTTCCGTTTTTTTTTTTTCTTTTCTTTTTTCTTTTGTTCTCCTTAAAATGGAAAAAGAGAATAAATAAAAATAAAAAAGGAACGGAAGGGGGGAGATCAATGGTGCTTTCTTCTGCACCACGTGGAGTGCGCACCACGCGTTCATCTTCTGTTCTTTGGCAGTCTGATGACATCGCAGTACCCAGTATACTATTTTCAAGTGAGTAATCTTGACAAAATGAGTTACGATTTTTATTTTTATTTTTAATTTTTAATTTTTTTAATTAAATAATTACACTTACAAAAAGATAACAAGGTAAAGATCACACCCAAGTTAAATTCTCCGGTTTTTCTTCGAAAAATAGTAGAAAATAAGTCAATATGAAAAGTTTAAAAAAATATATAGGTCAATTTTTAGTTATAAAAATTAATAGGTCATAACTTGTCAAGTTATGGTTCATAATTAGATAAGTTATGATTCATAACTAGACAAGTTATGAATAATTATGTATAATAACGTGTCAAGTTATAGTTCATAATCAGATAAATTATAAACGAAAATAATAATTTAACTTATTTATTAACTTATATAAATTATTAGTCTATTAATTTTAATTTATGTTTTAAGTCTCCGCTCTATTTTCTTCTTTCTCCTTTTCAAAGTCCCACCCTCTAATTGTGCCCACTTTGCAATATGGGCCCAGTAGACCTTCCAACTAACGGGCTGTCTACAATGTTGGGCCACCGGATCCCAATATAGGGCCTCTTTGCCTAACGCCAAGAGAAGAGACCGAGAAGAGTGTCTCCATAGATACCCGTTTTAGAATACTAACCTTTTTTTTTATTTTTTTTTCGTAAGCATTTATACAAAATGATCATTTTTACACTCCATGTTTAGAATGCACTGTTAAAATACTACTATTTTAAATATATCCTTTTTGTGTAGGTACAAAAAGATAGTTAACAAAGGATATAAATATAAATATCATTACGGGTTATTTTAAAAATTTACGTGTAAATATCACAACCTGTAGACATTCACTTTTTTATCCTCAGCTTACGCTTTTTGTTGTTGTTGTTGTAAAACGTAGACTTATCGTTCAAAATCTGACTATCTAGAAGTAAGATTCCTCGTTTTTTTTATTTTTTGCTGAAGAGTTTGTTCTACTTGATACGACCATATAAAATTGTTCATAAGATATTTTGACATGTCGTTTTTTTGCCATCCTAGATTCTAGAATTGCATCGACCGCCGTGTTTCTGCTGAAGTGGGAATACGCATTCTGAATAACCTTCAGTTTTTTGTCGATCAAGCACATTTCCAATACATAAACACACATACTAGACAATCTGGTTTTCGTCCATTCTGCATCTTGTTCAGATTTTCAGCTTTTTCTTTTTTTTGGCTAGTTTTTATACGGACCAGAACTTCAATTATGTTATAATGGACTGTACGCCTGGTCTTGGCCCTCCTGGGAAACATCTATTTATTATGATCCGTTTATGATGGAGAAAAACACATATGAATCATAATTCATACAATAACATCGTGTGAATTCATATTTTAGTGTATTTACAGCTATTGTTTCTATTAAAAGTACTGTAAATCTTTTATTTAGAAATATTTGGGGTGGAGATTTGAATTAATTTGACGAGTATTTTTGTTATTATCATGATCATTATCCCTGTGATCATTTATCCAGTTTAATTAACATTCTTATTTTAGTAAGAGCTCTACTATCATTTGCTTTTTCTTTTCTGGAATCATATTTGTGGAGTGTTCCTTATACTTTTATCCTTATTTGTTGTTTCTTTCAACTAATAGATTGTCTCTTTTACTCTGATATCCTAAAAAAATAAAGAGAAAATAACATGCCGTTTTTTAGTTGTTACTATATCCTCAAAAACTAAGGTCTTTTTCTTTTGAACAAAACGACAAGTCGTTTTAAATAGACTCGAAAACAACCATTTTGAACAAAACGACAAGTCGTTTTAAATAGACTCGAAAACAACTATTTTTTCTGCATAAAAATAAATGACAAATTGTTTTTGTTAAATATGCACGACATCTCGATTGCTTTTTCGAGAGAAAACAGAAAACAACTTTTCATTTAACATGTTTCTTTTGTATGTATTAACCACTAAAATCTATGACATGATTATAACTTGCCCTTGATATAACATTGTATTATTGTTAAAAAGTTGTTTGATCTTTTTTCACATTATCGTTGTTTATTTTTTCTAGGACATAATAAATTCTTCTTATTGTTTTTTATCAATATTTTTTTTCTTGATAAAAGGTTAAAGTCACCATGTGCATTTTTGGTAAGAAAGGAAACATTCCTCTGTAACATTCAAACGACGCTACATTTGCAGACTTGGGATACAACATGTTGCTTTCTCATCAGTATTGAAAAAGTGGACAATCTTAAAATAATAAGTTCGTTTATCATTGCATTTTGCAAATGTAAGTGATGTAATAAATATGTGTGTATCGTTATCTTTTAAAACTAAATTAAATTCATCCTAAATTCTATCCAAATCCAATGCATACACAAACGAGCCAAATTACAATAAAATTATAAATAATAACATTACGACTATATTTACTGCTAAATACACTTTAGAAATAAAGAATATGTGTACATTTTTTTAATATCTATATTAGGACAGGAAGGGGGATTGAGAAAAAGAAATTAGTTTAAGACTAATGAAACGATTAAGAAGTAAATAATTTATGATTTTTTCCATTAAAGGCGTAAAAAAACGAGTTAATTTTTGGCTCCAAGAAAACGACATGTTGTATCATTTGCATTTTGCCTTTTAATTTTTCTTGTATGTCAATTTGGTCTAGCGGCATCAGGAGCCTGTGGTGGAGTGGGGCTTTGGTGAATGCTGTTGGTTCCGTGCGTTATGAATTAAAAAAAAAGATAAAAATAAAAAAATAAAATTTAATCTGTCCAAATTTGTCTTCATATCATTGAAGGAAACATACTAGTGGGGAGCCATCTTTCTTTTTTTTTTTTTTTTTTTTTTTTTTTTTTTTTTTTGCCCTTTTTTAATGTTGAGTCCATCTTTCTATTAAAGACAATTTTTCTTTTCAAAATTATTCATGAGTGCCCTTCTGCCGAGGCCTCCATCATTGACAACCCAAAAGAGCAAAAGTAAAAATATATGTACAAATTAAATCCAGCCATGCTTGTAGATAAGGATTAAGAAAACGCATTTTACTTATTAAAAAATAAAAATAAAAAATTAACGCATTTTACCATTTTTCCGGCGACGCAATCACAACCTATTAGATTTCCTTTAGCCAAAAATAATAAAAGACCTATTAAATATGATGGGAATTAGATTGCTGTGAAATTTTATTAACAAATATCATAATAAAGAAGTTCTTTTCTTTGTCGAATAATAAGTAACATTTAACACGGGGTGTTTTCTCTTTGCAGTCTTTTTGTGCTATTTTTTCTACTTGTAAGTGGGCACATGTCGCTTTTTTTTTTTTTTTTTTTTTTTTTTTTTATAGTAAAAAGGGGCACATCTCGCGCCTCATACCCTCCCTATTAGGGGTGCATGGTGGACGAATTGAGCGGTTGAAGTGATTTTGTTATATGGCGGTTTGTGAAATTTTAATCCATAACTGACTATGAATAATTATTGACGAACATGATTTAAATTAATTACATCAATGCCAAATTAAAGTTCAAAATTATATCATAATTCAAAAATAAAAGATACAATCCAAATTATAATCTAAATTCCAACGTTTAAAAGTCTTTAAACTTTAAATTTCAAGCTATTTTTATTTCATAAAAATAAAAATTTTAAAAATATTACTAATAAATTTTAGGCGGACGGAGCAGTTTCAAACCGTAGTCACCAACTTTAATCCGTAACCGCCAATTAAAAAGAGCCAATTGAAACTGTCTTGTTCGCCGGAAGGGCGGTTTTAATGTACACCCCTCCAATAGCGGGGTGGAGCGGTGCGGTGCGGGCAGATAGGCGAATTGCGGATATTTTTGTGCATCCCTACTGCCTCTCTTTTATTCTTTTTTTTTCTTTCTTTCTTTCTTTTATTTATTTTTTTTATAAGTACTGTTGCGTCTTAGGTTGCATGCTATTTTCAGATGCATAAACCTTTATGTAATAAAAAAATAATAAAGTGTTTGGTCATCTATCGTTGATTGAGGTAGAGTGTTGTCCTTATCAGGACAATAATGCACAAAGTATCATTGAACATAAATAAAAGGGAATTTAAAGACAAATCAAACCTCTTCGAATATGTAGGTTTAAATTTTTACGTTAGACTCTTAATTAATATCCTATTTAGTAAAATAACTATATTAGTAAAAAAAATATATTAATTAATAATAAGTAGTAAAAATTCAGACTTATATATTCTAAGGACAAGTTTAATAATTTTCTCTAATTTATAAAAAGCATCTACAATATCCATAAAAAATGAGGGTTCTATTATCACATCCCAATTCTAAAAGAAAATGTACAAAAGAAATTGTTTTAAGACTTACCTGATTATATTTGCATTCATACGGCATTAACCTTTTCTAAGTGCACTGAGAAATATAAATGATAGATGAAGCTCCAAAATATACTTTAATCTGTGGGAAATTAAAATAAAGAAAAAAGAAAAAAAAAAAGGGCAATCAAATGCTTTAAGAGTCATGTCTACAAATTATAATTATATTAAAATAGAAATAAGTCGCTAAAAATTTGAAAGGACATAAATTAATTTCCTAATCAATGTCACATCATACCAACTATTAATATGCCATTAGGCGGTGGATAATTGGAATTTGGAAGTTTGATGTCGTTATAATTTCAATCACGCTTATACCTAATTGAAAGAATTAATTTGGAAGTTTTTGAAGTGCATTTTGATTAAAAAAAAAAAAAATTGTTGACATGTGTTTATTTTTGTTTTCATGTCCAAACATCCACTCTAAGAATATACATTTATCACATAAAATTGGACTTTGGAAGTAATTTTCCGCATTTAAATCCGTTCTTTCTACTTCTTTTTTCTTGTTTTGGAATTTGGACGAATAACTATAAGATGTTTCTATATTTTTTCTGTTTTCTTTTTAATTTTTTTTTAAGGGGTTTCTATCTTTTTTTCTCAAGAACTCTTATTTGCTTGATTACCTCCTCCACCATATAGGATAATAAACTATTTAATAAAGGGTTCTCAATTTGCCGGTTTCTTGTCGTAATTTATCTCTAATTTGAGCGGGTATAAAGGCACAAAGGGAACTCTCTTGCAAATATCACCACGCCAGCCTTTTACTCAAAGCATAAAGCTGTTTATTATATATTATAAATTACTGACTCCTCCACTAAACCAAGAGTCTATAATTAAGTAATTAACATATATAATGAAAACGACACCATTGTTCTCACTACAGTGCGTGATTTTTTTCTCAAAGGCTGGCCTCACGATCTCATCAGCTCCTAATAATTCTACAGCTAACCCTTTGTTTACCTTATTTATTTGGACTTTTTGACATGTAAAATAAAAAATTATTTTTCTACCTAAATTTTTCCACTTTCTTGCCTCCTTTTATTTATTTATTTATTGGTTTTGGGTATTAACTTACCCGGATTTCTCATATCAAGCATTTAAACTAATAATAACCTCAATTTTCAAGTACACCCTTGACGTTGACGCATTATTGAGTAATGTTGTTTTGACATTGTAAATGAATTTGAGATAATAACATCAAATATAAACGAACATAGAATTAGTTTGTTTCTTTTCCCCCAAATAGAAGTGCTTTATTTTCATCAAGTTTTAAGTAATATATTATTGGCAGAGTTATTATTTATCAAAGATTTATTTGAGATCTGCAATTTTAGCTTTTTATAAGAATTTACAATATGAGGATGTTTCATAAATCTTGATTTTGCCAGACAAGTTATAAGAACTACTGACTAGAATTTAAAAACATGTCAAGGATGTTTTTACACAACAACTTTAATTTACTGTCAATATTGTTCAAATTTACTAAAATAACTATAAGAATAAAACACAATTCTCAATCTACTCATTTTTTTTTTCCCATAACCTTAAAGTAATCTACTTTTTAGAAATATTTGAATAAATCAAATTAAATTTTTATTTGTTATTGTGGTGTAAAATATGATGAATGTTGACCTTAAAATTAGAAATAAAAACTAAACCCATAAATTATATTAAAAAAATATCTATTTTAGTCATTATATATTTGCATAATAATTTTATACACAATTTGTAAACACTTAAAATTCTACTTTTGATATTCACAACAGTTTTGAAAAAAATTAAACACTTATTTATTTCTGATCACCGTATTTTCAACTCACAACAATACTAAATTGGACCCAAATTAATTACAATATCACACTTGCTTGTCATATGGTACATTGTGGAATTTATCAATAGAGAAATAAATGAAATTTAAAGAGCAAATTTGGTGTCATCTCCATTTTTTGTATATCTAATTGGTTGATAACCTACCCGAGACAAAATGTTAAAATAAATTTTAGTACCTTATATATGAAAAGAAAATATCTCTGAGCTTAGCCCTCCACCAAAAAATAAAATAATCCTCCTTGAGTTCTAATCATGACATTCACTTGTCAATGCAACGGATTGCGAGTGTACAATATGGACCATTTATTCACAGGGATTAATTATAATGTAGGATCGACATAAATTAAGGGCTAAAAAATTGTGCACTCGCGATAAATACTCTCAAGTGAGGTTGTGTTCTATATTGTAATGATCATTTCATTCTTGATATTTTGGTTTGATATATATATATATATATATATATTTTTTTTTTTTTTTCATTATTAATTAGTGTTAAGTTTATATGTAAACACATGATATCACAGTACGTGAATATCAGAATATGACTACCTAACTCCACGCTATGATGCCCATATTTTTAATTGATACACCAGCAAATGCTATGAGACAAAATAAAATAAAACACCCTCGTTTGTTGATGAATTCCAGTGGAGTGGAAATTTTATGGCAGATCACCCTCAGTCAGATGCATTGAACCTTAGTTAGTATTATTATTAATCTTCTTGGAAAACTTGGCGCGACAATCTAAAACACGGGAGCTAGGCAGCTAGCTATGTAGAGACGAAAGTGAATGATTTATTAATATTCCTGTCTAATATCGTCTTTCTCTTTATGATATATTTTAACTTATCGTCGACAGCGATATATTTATCGTATCACACTGAAATTGGTACGCAGTGTTTGATTGCCCACACACAGTCTTATATACTGTTCTAACGCTCTTTTTTTGCATCGAATTAGTTTTATTATTTCATATTTCCTCTCTCTCTCTCTCTCTCTAACTTTGGTATACTTTTCTTCAAGACCAACAACGGTTGTTGTTGTTGTTGTTGTTTTTTTTTTTTTTTTTTTTTTAATTTTTTAAAAAACACTTAAAAAAGGTTAAATGGTTTTTGTTGTTTTTTTTTTTTTTTTTTTTTTTTTAACTTTTTAAATAACACTCTAAAATAGTGTAATGGTTTACTGATCTTCTGCAACTCTTTGGGGTCTCATGAACTTTCTGTATATTATATAAGTACAAAATTAATACGGAAATAGATCAATATGAAAAGTTTAAAAAAGTATATAGGTCAATTTTTAATTATAAAAATTAATAAGTCATAACTTGTCAAGTTATGATTCATAACTATATAAGTCATGGTTCATAATCAGATAAGTTATGGACAAGTTTGATAAGTTATGGTTCATAATCAGATAAGTTATGGATAATAACTTGTCAAGTTATGATTCATAACCAGACAAGTTATGGACAAAAACAATATTTGACCTATTTATTAACTTATGTAAACTATTGACCTATTAATTTTAATTCATCTCAAGTCTTCGATCTATTTTCTTCTTTCTTCCAAATCAATATTACATTGGCGAAATGCTAAATTTAATACTCTCTCTTTTATATCTTGTCTCTTTACTTAATTGTTTGGTGAAGCAACTTTTTGTAAAGTTCTCAGCTTTAAACATCCGAATGCGGTTTTTCTTTCATAAAGTTAAATTAAATTGCTGTTTTGGCGTCAAAAATTTCAGCATAATTAAATGAAAAAAGATAAAAAGAGATGTTTATATTTTTATACTATGTATTTTAAGTTTATTTTAAATTTTTACTTTAAATTTTTAATCTCATCAAATATATACCTTTAAATTAAATTTATTATACAAATCAATACATTATCTCAATTAATAATTAATTTTGACATGTAAAATGACTAAACTATTTCAAGAAAAAAAAGGAAAAAAACTATAAGTTTAAAACTTTTCAATATGACCAAAAATAAAAATAAAAATAAACTTATTTCAATGGTATCTTACATATTTTTGAGGTTAAAACTATAAATTTAAATTTTTTTAGTTTTTTCTTTTTTATTTTTTATTCAAAAGTATTTTAAATATTTTAAGGTAAAAATTATTTCACGGTAAAAATATATAAATTTAAGTCACGTTTATTTTTTATATAAATTTAAAAATTAAATTTTATTATAATAAAAAATTCATAAAATAATTAAATTTAATTTTTTATTATAATAAAATATTTTCATATAAAATTATATCTCTAACTTAAATTTTAAAACTCGAATAAAAAATTAATTATAAGGAGAACGCTACAATACTACCGCAAGTCCTTTCCCCTATCGGTGTCGTAAGATCTACAGGTGACCTTTGTTTGATTTGACATTGGACCCCACGTCATTGTGCTAATGGAAGAAGAGTGGCACACCGGAATATTACTTGCCTCAGTAATGTCTGACCACATCTGAAGCTTTTTTTTTTTTTTTTTTCTGGTACGCTTGAAGTTTTAAAAAAAATCCCAAATCTTTTTCCGGAGATGGCCTCATCAACCAATTTGAAATCCTATGATGAAAATTCTTATGAAAATGGTCGACGAATTTAAAAAGAAAAATTATTCCCTTTTCTCTGTCAGAGAACAAATTCTTTTTTTTTTCTTTTGATTTAAAAGTCTCTCGAAGATTTTTTTTTTTTTTTTGGTTTGAAAGCTTATTATTGAAAAGAACTCGCGCCGGCGGGAGAGAAGTCGATCACATCGCCATCTCAGACAAGGGCTGGTGGTTTCCTCGTCGGAGGAGGATTGGGTTTGCACCACCGTCGGTCGAGAGAAGAAGTGGGTTAGCGTGAGATGGGTTGCAGAGAATAGACACATTTAGAAGGAAAAAAGAAGGAATTTTTCAGACCTTTGTTGATCTCTTCTAAGGGAATCAAATCCGACTTCTCAAAAAGTTGCTTGAATTTTTTTTTTCTTGTCCCTCTATCAATCAAAGATTCAAACACTTGATCATCAAGCCAGACAAGAGTACAAACATTTCAACAACAAATCACTCTTAAAAAAAAAAAAATCCGACAAACGCATGAATGTCAAAAATTACCCCCAAAAAAATCTTCATTTAATAGAAATGAACTTGACCAAATAAATGATGAAAGTACAAAAAAAAAAAAAACCGTATATTACAACAATCTCCGACATTATTTCGCTTTCATTTTTTTTTTCCTTCACATTCTTGAACCCCAAACAAGAAGCAGAACATCATGAAAACGAAGAAAATTGTCTTCTTGCGCTTTGCAGGAGTTGGGTGACGAGGGGAAGGAACCTCGCGCCGATGAAGATCGCCGGGGGAGCGACGAGGCTGGTGCTGGGTGGCGGAGCAGATTCATTCGGCGCGGCCGGAGGGAGTGGTGGGGGGCGAGGTCCTCCTTGGTAACAGAGAAGAAAACCCAGATCTACATGATCGGCGGTGGTGGGTCGCAAACACCGTCGGATCTTGCAACGGCGATTTCACGACACCGGGAGGAAAAAAATATTGAGTGAAGGAGGAGATGGATTGATGAACAATCGAACACGAACGTTTTCTTTCTTTTTTTTTTTGTAATAAAAATTGATGCAGAAGAACCATTGTCGTGGTGGCTCGCAGTAGCGGGGTGTGTTGCGCAATTGCGGTGGGGAAGGTAGGCGTGGTGGCAAAGAAAGACAATGGTTTTTTTTCTCTCTTTTTAAAAAAAAAAAAAAAAACCATTGTTGAAGAAATTTGCTCTGGGAGACTGTAGGCTTGGCTGAAAGTGACGATGAAAAAAATCCGCCGCAATTGAGCCTATGGCAATACGACCAAACTTGTTTTGGCCTTTGAATTAGATCGGACGGTGTAGAAAACTTACGTTATCAATGACGTAAAAAATGTACGGTATTGTAGCATTCCCCTAAATCTAATTTGACATTATACATTTAATCTGATAAAAAATTGAAGCAATAGTTTTTGAATAAAACCCTAAAAAAATCCCCCTAGTCACTAAAAGTAATAATACTATGATCTTATAGTTGTGTTTGAACTCTAAATTTTAATATTAATAGTAAAATTATGGCTAAGTTAAATTTGCAAACAACATATACGAGCTTCTCATACATATTAAGATCTATATAAACAAGCAAATAATGTGCGAAAACCGCGGGGATGGATGCCAGCCTCTTATGCCAATTGGCCAGAAAAGGGTAAAGTACAATTACATACGCACCCACCAAAACAAGTTAATAAACGCAATCAATTTGGAAAAGTTTGCCCATAACTACTATTTGGAATTTTTGGATACATCCAGTAGAAGTTGGAAGGGAGAGTGATAGCAATAAAATCTTGTTGAAAAAAAAAAAAATGCTCAAACAGGTTTGAAGGTGGGCACACACAAGGGAAACAACAAAACAATACACAGTCGATGGGGAAATTGGTAATGAATAGTAAATCGTATAATAATTATATAAGCCTTGACACCACATTATATCATAAATGACCTTTACATATCAAAGGATCCCACCATGGGTCCCCTCTTCCATTGTTGAGAACCCTTTTTTTTCACTCATTTTGCAATATTAGACCACAATCATATTTGTCCTGGAGTCACACTGCTTGATCACCTAGTTGCTAACCAAACTAATAATATAATATTAGACAAGACCAAAAAAAAAAAAAAAAAAACATAGAGAACACCATTTTCCTTTCATCTCCACTCCACTCATTTCTGACCATGAACAAACACCGCCAATAAACGAAACAAGACAAAAAGAGATTGACCCATTTCAGGCTTTTTGAACCTAAGGTGATCATGATGATGAATTATGATCATCATTCATCATTCACCATGGTGATGGGTTTGGTTAGTACAGGAACATATCCGCAGTTGCCATGATGGGCTGGTTAATATACACCAAATTCATTGGGTTCATGAAACTATCAGCGCTACTCTGAAGAGTCTCACATTCAAGGACTCTTCCTCCTCCTCCTCCATTGTTGTCGTTGATGCAGCCCAAGATGTCGTTTAGGGATTGCAGTCTCTGGCTGAGCTCAGCCATTTGAGCTCTCAAGACAGAGTTGTCAGCCTCCACGTTTATCAGGTGCTGGGTGGTGATGTTTATGCTCGTCGAGATTTGGTTGTTCTCCTTTCTCAGCTGAGCCACTTGGGCCATGAGCTCGTCCAGGTGTTGCTGTTTCCTCATCCGAGATCTCCTCGCCGACTCGCGGTTTGATTGCATTCGCTTCCTTTTTCTCTGGTCCATCAGAACCTGCAAATCCTCCTCCGATCCCGAGTTCTGAATCTGTGTTGACCCTGACGAGTTTCCGCTAGAAGAAGCCATGATAAAAATATTTAATAGATATTATATCTTCTTCTTATCTTCTATATAATATATCTACAACCAGGAGACAGACTAGTTTCTTTGATCTAATAAAAGAAAAAAACTAGATTTTACTAAAAAGACGCAGGACCCGGAAAATATAACCAAAAAAAAAAAAACTGTAGCTACTTAGAAGATAAATACTGTAGTTGAATGTTTCAACTTATTTATGAGAAAACATAGAACCAGTAGAGGAAGACGACGGAGAAAGATTGAACTAAGTGGGTCCTGCGCCTGAGTGAGGAATTTATCATAAACCCGGAACGGAGGATTTCGCTAAGAACTGGAGACATGAATCTCAAACATTAAGAACACGATATTCAGCATCAGAATTGCAGAAGTTGAAAAAGTTAACCGGGAAAAAAAAATCAGAGGAAAACAGAGAGATTCTGTTTCTGGCACAGATCTCGGAAGAACTGAAGATTTTGCTGGAAAGATTGAGACTTGAGGGGATTTGCTATGTGGGTTTTTGTTATTGAATCAAAGGAATGAGATTCAATGGAAAAAAGGAGGATTGAGGAAAAGATTATGGAGAGAAAACTGGGGAAAACAGAGCAGAATAACGGCCAGAATTTTGAGGAAGGACAGAAACACAACCTTAGATAAAATTAGAGCAATTAGGAAGGCTACGATCTACAAAAGGGGGAAGAGGAAGGAAGTGGAAGAGGTTGTTGATGGTGTTGAGGGGTCAATTTATAGAACCAAAAGCACAAAATGAAACCGGAAGAAAATTATACATAATTAAAAATAAAAAGAAAATAGAGTTTTCTTTTTTATTGATATAGAAAAAGGGCCCCTACTGTAGAACCTCACATGGGTAATGCACAGTTTAAGTGTTATACGTGCCTAAAATCACATTAAAATTAAAAAATTATATAAAAAACAGTTTTTGATATAAAAAATGGCTTTAAAATGAAATTTTAATGGTAGTTATGTTTTCAAACCTATAGTATAAATCTTTATTTGAATATTTCAAAAAAATAAATCTTTATTGGAAAAAAAAAACAAAAAAAAAAAGACGAGGAGGCAAAGAGCGTTGGAATCTCCTCCCAAGTGTGATAGGGAGTTTGTTGGGGAAGAGACAGAGAGGAGATCAGAAAAGTAGGGTGGAGACGAAATTTCCACAACCGTCCATACTAGTTCCAGCTGGTGAGCAGGACACCATAAAAAATCATAAATTTATAGTTTATTAGAATTTTCCAATTTTAATTATTTTTATTTTTAACCTCTCTTTCACCGCCACTACCAGATTTAACCGTTACAGTACAATTGTTATTCTGAAAAGGAGCAACTGAATTTAGCCAGAGGAATCTTGTGGATAAAGGTGGTATATTAGTGGATGTGAGGATGAAAAATAATTTTGTCAATGAATGGGAAATTTATTCCCATTTTTTTCCTTCCACGCTTGGATCTTGTATTGGTATTGTATGTTTTTTGACCATAAAACTGATTAAAATTACATTAAAATAAAAAATTTTATATATATATATAAAGCAATTAATTTTTAATATATATCTAATAGCTAGAAACAGATAGTTACTGGTAGTTTATTTTTTTAGCTATATTGCATGCATATTTCCTCAACTTTATGAGTTTGTTAAATTAATTCATTACATTTTTTTCTTGGCAATTTATCTCTTAAATTTTAAAATTTATTATAATGTTAGTCAAATTGAAAACAAAGTTAAAAATTTAGACGGTGTCTTTCACGTGAGTATTTAATGAGGGTAATTAACATCTTTTTTCATTGAATTGATCCTCATATACGCATCATGAGCAAAAAAAATTTTGAAATTTGGAGTTAACCATTTTGGGGAAAAAATTAGGGGTCCCCCAATTTCAAAATTTTTCTCATTCATGACGTGTTTAATGGGTTCAATTCAATGAAAAAAATACTAGAATTATCTTTATTAAATATTCACGTGGAAGATATTGTCTAAAATTGTAACTTTATTTTTAATTTGACCAGCAATGCAATAAATTTCAAACTTTAAAGGGTGAATTGTCAAGAAAAAAATTAAGGGACTAATTTACTAAACTCGTAAAGTTTTAGGTTTTACAATGAAAATCTTATTATTATTTTTTAAGATAAATTTTAAGTGGAAAATTTCGTCAAAGGTTTAGGTGTGGCAAATTTCATGTTGGTTGGCAGTCTTAGTTTTGTTAAGGGATTTTCTGAATTTAACTTAATATAAGACATTGAAGAAAGAAAATATAACTTACGCTATAGTAATCTATTAACCACCAGGGGAAAAAACAGGTCCTTAATATGAGGTTAGAACAAGATTGGCAATTTTTCTGTTCAAATGACATTAAAAATATAAACTAATTCATTTTTTTTTTCTTTCAAGACATCATAACAGTAAATCCATTTTTTTTTTTTTTAAAAAAGAACTTCAGTTTTCTTTAAGAAAAATTTATAATATAAGAAAAAAATAATCATATCTAAAATACGTGAAATATATATTGATAAGTATTTCATTAATTTTTATAAATTTATAACTCTTTTTAATCTGATTTAAATTAACAATTTAAAATTATAAATTTGTCCGTATTTATACCACAAATTTCTCTCAATCTTTCAATGAAAAGAACTTATTAGCATAGATTTTGTAAAATAACAACCATCATTAGAAAATATTAGTACTAAAGTAGCCGCCTACCACTTTATCCACACAAGGAAACATAGTTTTCCTTCAAATTCGGTGAAAACAAGACAAAAGGCAATAGAAAACGCTGGTAAGTTTACCATCTTTATGGCATAAAACTCTAATAAGACTAGTCGTTGGAAAGTGACAAAACTTAAAAAGCCAACTTAGTGATTTACTTTTAAGTAAAAAAAAAAAAAAAACAAAAACAAAAACAAAACAAAAGAAAGAAAATTCTTGATGAAAAAAATACCATACCACACAGTTTTAAATTGTTAGATGATTATTAAATTATTTTAATTGATATAATTTCGTTTGCCTATATATATATATATATATACACACTAAAAAGAACTCCCTCGATTCCTTGAAACAAGAAATAATATGGTAGTCTTTATAGTAGAGTAAATTTTCTATTTTACTCCATTGATAGGGTAAATGTTTTTATTGATAAATTAAATTTTTAACTGTTAAATCTGTAACAAGATCTGTGTGTAGTGTTGTAAATTTTTAAGGAGAAAAAAGAAAATATAGAAGAAGAACAAGGAAAATATAGAAGAACAACAACAAGTTTGGTTGGTAAGAAATATTTAATGTCATCATCACCTTGGCCTACTCAAATTCAGGGGAAACGTCTCCTAAAGATTTAGAATTCTTCCATTTTATCTTGAGAGTCCGTTGTCGTCGTAAAGGATTTAATTAGTCGAATATTAAACACTTTTGAACGGAAAAAAAATACTAACAAAAAAAAAAAGTTTAATTTGCTGAAATCTAATCCTTTAGATCGGCTTGGAATAGGGATTCTGAAAGTAGTTTCTTAGTCTCAAAGTTAGTCTTACAAAAATTAACTAGAAAAAGAAAAGAGTGCTCAAAGTCTAGAAATATTATACCGATCGATTTCGGAATTAATGTGTCATTTTACTAGACTAGCTAATCAAATGCCAGGGAATCTATAATACATAGATGTACGTGTATTTTTTTTAACTCACGTAGAAAGTAATATACATTAATTGTCTCTTTAATTTGGTGTCCCCTTTAAATGTTAAAGGACTTTTCTGTTTTTATTTGACTATTTTCCGATAATCTAAGCCCCAAAACTCATATCTCATCATAAAACGTAGCAAAATAAAAAATGACAAAGATTTGATAGTTGCGAAAAGAAAATAAAGAAAACAGAAGAATTACATTTATCCTTGATATAGCATCAAAACTAGAAAAAAAGGAATACATTAGAAAGCTAGGTGGGGGGTAGGGTTCCACGAGTGCTACTTGCAAGCTAATGATGCTTTTTTTTTTTTTTTTCCTTCAAAAAAATTATTTATTATTATTATTATTATTATTTTGGAAAAAGCTAACATATTGATGGCCTTTGGAATCGGAGTAGAGAGCATCAACGAAGATCTTATTGGCTTATTTGACATTCATCTTTGATGCTTTTTTATTTTTTTATTTTTGACATGGAGTGAAGACCTAACTTTTTAACTTATGTTATCAGATTTTTTTTCCTTCTTTTTTTTTTTTCGGTAATTAGAAGTTTTTTTTCCCTTCACTTGCACCATAAGGAAAAGTGTGATATTGGTAGGGTAGTATAAGAAACAACAATTCATCATAATAAAGTAAAAGAAAAGGAAGAAAAGATATAACTATAATGGTCACCCTTTCTGATCTTTTGCAAGATTTTACACTAGACCTATTCTGTTTTAACCTAGCAACTTGCGTATTGTTTCCCTTAAATATTAAATATCTATAGGGATTGCTCATGACAATGACTATTGAAGTAGATCAGATAGGTTTCCAACTCAACGTTATTCCCAAATCTGCGAGTAATCTCTATAGAATCGGGTGATGCTGAATAGTATTGATAGCAATTGAGCAAAAAAAAAAAAAAGGTGTATTCTTTACATATATTCACAAAGGATAAATGCCAAGAACACTCAGCAAATTTGTTGGTGACCCATTTTCAATGACTCTTAACAATTTCATGTTACACTAAGGAGTTGCTTTGTTAAGTGTCCACATCATATGTATAATTAAGTTTAGCGAGCACATTTGTATTATTACTCAATATATCAAAATTCACCACAATAATTGTTGATGGAGTTTAAAGTCTTGTTGGTGTTTACTATATGTTGAGTTGAGGAAGATTTGACATGTAGCAATGTGGTCACTAGAAAGGGTAGAAGAAAAAAGAAAAACAAAAAAGAAGAAACTCAGTAGTACCCTTGGCAAATTGGTAAAAAGATGATTTAGTGCTCAAGAGACTTTAGCAACATGGTTTGATATAGGAATTCATACTAATAAAAGAAAGAGAGCATACACATGGATCTACATTCCTTCACAGTTGGGTTTTTTTAGTACAACATGGTTTTATGTAGGAATTTATATCTTCTTTTTTAAAAAAATAAAAAAACGAAGAGAGAGAGAGAGAGAGAGAGAGAGGAAGAAGAAGATGGTCTACATATAGGGTACCCCTATGGAAGTTCTTTTCTTAGCTAGAGCAAGACCTAAGAAACAAAAGTCATTCTTGATTGACTGTTGCAAACTCAAAACAAGTGTATACTACTGCTCTTTCTTTTTTCTTTAGGGAGATACAAGCTCTCGACTTCTTTGTATCAAAGCATATCTATGTTATTTATTCGGTCCTTTTTATCTTTTTCCTTTTGTGGTTTAACTTAAACATATAGAGATGATCTTTGGTGTTCCGGTTGAGTGGTTTCAACAATTGGGAATTTGTTATTTCCTTTATGTTGTTGCGCTTCATCTTAAAAATAAAAAAATAAATAAATAAATAAATAAAACGTCCGTGCATTCTTTCATTCCTTGCAAGAAAAATGTAATTAATTAACAGGAAATATTGTTAATTAGGTGAAATAATAACGAGTTTCAACTATTATTATCTAGTTGTTTATTTACATTTGCTTTCTTTCTCATTGTTTTTTGTTGTTGTATGTATTGTCTGAAAAAGCATATTCATGTCTTTCCCAAACAATGATCCCATATACCACGAGATTGAACACCAGCCGTATGAATCAATATATAAATAGTGCAGGTAGAGAATGATTATAAGAATACTAATAATAAATCACTAATAAACGGGACATCCATGAATTTGATATACCAGTTCGTTGCAGTATTTCTTTCCTTAAAGCGCTACATAAATGCATCAACTATACCCTACAAACCAAAATAGTGATTGATGCTATTTTTACTTTTAGATATCTCATGTGATGTCTCATAGAAAGAAAAGCAAATATATATAAAATTTATATATAAATGAAAATAATCTTTAAAGTTATAAACCGATGGGACATATATATTCTCATACTCTGAGACCCACGTCCAATAGTTCTAAAAATTATATGTATGAACTCTCGCAACAAAGTACCTTATATAACTGATAATTAAACTATATTTTGCTGAGATGAGAAAGCTTTGCATCAAAGCTGATCCTTACGGCAAGTCAAAAGGTCAAACTAAAAACAAACATAAACATCATACATGTATATATATACATTCATTTGATTTTTACATATTAATTAATGTACAAGACTGCCAAAAAAAAAAAAAAAAAAGACCAGAGATACAAATAATGTGATTAATTACTTAATTATGAAATGAATTCGTAGTCACATCGGCGAAAGGTGCAATTAACTTACTTTTGTCGTAATACATATGTTAAAAAAAGAAGGAAAAAAAAGCTAATTAAACTTAACTACATATTACACGAGCCAATCATTGTACTATATATATCCTTTTAAATTAGGAAGCTGTTTGAATGAGAAAAAACTACAGCCTCATTCATTTTATTAATTTAAATTTTTAATTTAAATTTTAATACATTTATTAATTTAAATTTTTAATTTTAATTTTAATACAGTTAAAAATTTTTATAAAAAATTATATTTAATTTTTATAAAAAATTATATTTAATTTTTTTTACTATAATTAAAATTTTTTATATAAAATCACATCTCAGTTAAAAACTTAATCAATAAACTGAAGGAGACTTAGGTCTCGTTCACTTCGCGGATTCGAGTTTTTAATTCGAGCTGAGATGTGACATTTTCTGAGAGTTTTTCACTATAGCAGAAAATTTTGATGTGATATTTTCTTAAAGCTTTTTACTGTAAAAATCTAAAACTAAAAATTCAAATCGGTGAAGTAAACGAGGCCTTATAGGTTCCTGTTTTGCCTTTCATTCATGAATCGTGGACCCATGGTACTACTGTAGCAGTTTTAAGCTTAATAGACCTGCAAGTACACACGCGTCTAGAACCTTGTGGTGCCGAGTAGTATCTGCTGCTGTTCACAAATCGCACATCACATATACAAATGTGTTTCTTTTTCCATATATGTATGCTTGATTTGGATGCCAATCCACTTACGTCTCATCAACTTGTATACATCCATATCTGAAGATCAAATTACAGTTTTGATCATATTATCCTTGAAGATCTTCTTTATAAGGCCCACTTAAAATCCTCGATAATTCTAGTTTTGTTCTCTTTACACAATTTGCTTTTTTTTTTTTCCCTCGCATTATTTGAGAATTAATAAATTACCCTACTAGTATGACAGTATATTTTAATATAATTTTAACTCAACTTAACGTTCAAAAAACATACACGATACTCCACAGTATTAGAAGTATACGTTCTTTCTTTGTTTTACTTGTTTGTCTTTCTCATCTACTAATTTCTAGACCTTGTGATATCTAAATTTGGTGCCACTTTGGAAGTGTATTTTGCTCCAAACACAATGCTAGTATATGATGGAAAATGCTCATTTAAGGAAATTATTCAAAATTTGCAAATTGCAAGTAATAATTTGTTTGTACAGTTGCTTACAGAGCCTTCGGAAAGAAAATGCTCAATCACTGCATTTTGAGCCGTACATGACAAAATCGCTGTATTTATGAAACTGTAATCATTCATAGTTTTCGTCTTTTTCATAGCTGCTTGTTTGATTTTAAACAGCAAGAAAGAAAGGGGAAAGAATTTAAATCACAAAAAAAAAAAAAAAAACCGCCCACAAGGCCAGAACGCCAGCTTACTATATGCTTTTGATGTATATGTGAGAAAGGGAAGCAAAAGCATTATAGTAGTCTGTTCATGTGGGGAGACAAGGTCTATTCAGCTTTTTCAAAAGAGGTCCTAAAAATAATTTTTTTTTTCTTCCAAGCAAATGATTTTCACATGCATGATTATAACTTTTCTTAATTATTATTTTTAATTAATGCCCCTCCTCAAATAAGAATTATTCTTGAATTTTTAAGCCTTATAATGTTATATGTGGCTTAATCGAGGGACACTACCCTAGATATTTTTAGCGGATCTTCTCTGCAGAAGGGTAAATATATATTAAACATGACTTGCAATATTATATATGTATATATACACACACAAATTAAACATTGTTTCGCTTTGATCAGTACTCAGAATAAATTACTTAGCTGGTGCTCTATCTAAAACGTGATGATCAGGCTTATATTTAGTCCCAAAAAACTAACGATCGAGAAGGACTTTAAAACATACTTTTTATTTATTTTTATTTTAGTTTTTCATCCTTAAAACATTCAGTTTTGACCCTATTATACATAAAAAAATTCAACTATATAGCACGTACTGAATAATTAAAATATATTCTATATTCCTATTGAGTAAACAAATTATCTCTACATTTTTTTTTTTGTAGTGCCCACTGAAAAACTTTCCAGCTCCATATGTCTATAGTTTTTGTTTTGCTTACATGAATGTATAACAACGTAGGTCAAATAGTACTGATCAGGTAACGTATAGAAGAGATTTCTGTCAGTACTTTGTTATTCTCATATTTATAAATTGCATGAGGGCTCATGAGAGACAATATTGCTCAACAAAATGATATTTCAGTACAAATCAAATATATATGTTGTGTGGGAAAATGTGACGGACACGTGGAGGAACGATAATGCGACGCGTGGCCTTGACTACTCCTCACCACGCGAGAAACCCTCGACGCTTACGAACCTCTCCTATTCCGCTGCGAAGGCCCCAGGACGAAGTCCAAATTAGGGCGACGATCCCTTATGGTGTTGACCGATTGCACCGTCGAGATTGAGGGATGAAGATACCGAAGAAGGCGATTGGACTAAGCAGTGCTGACGACAAGGGGGACGTCCTTTGGAGAACGTGACGGGTTACGTGTAGAAGTGGAGGACGTCTGCAGGCATTAATTGAAAGCTATCAGACCGCCCCACAGGGGACATAAAAGTATTACGGAGAAGCACAGAGCCGTAATAGAAGACTAATTGGCTGAGTGAACAGTGCTGATTAGTGGGCTACGTCTGGGCCTACCAAATGAGAGCACTTGAGTGCTTCTACCTATGAAGGAAACCTCCTGAGCGAAGGAAGCCCAGTATAAAAGGAGGAAGACCCCCAGTGAGGCAGGGGTTGGGAAATTGAAAAAGAAAAAGGTGATTGAAGAAGAGCAATAGCTGTAAATTGTTATCTTCAAAACATAAATACAAAGTCACAATGGATGTAGCTCTCGTTTTATAGAGTGAACCACTATAAAAATTCCTTGTGTCATTTGTCCATGTATGATCTAGTTAACACACAAACACACATGTTCAACAAATCCACACACGTTTAATACACCCACGGCCGGTAATCCGAAGGAAAACTAAGAGGTAACCCGGCCGATTTTTTGTTGGCGAAGACCGTCAACAATATATTTGGTTGAAGGTCAATTTGGAGCCAAATTACTCGATCTTTCACCGATAAAAGTAGGGGAGATATGTTTGCACTTTTCACCACCTGATGTAGGTACGTCCAGTCTCTTTCTCTTTATTTGGTGCTTCAAAATCACCATATCTCCAACTTGCTCTTACACAAATATTCTAACTTTAGCAACTAATATAACCCTGCCTTTCAAATACGTACGAACTCAACAAGCATCTTGGAGAACATTTTAAAGCGGTCATCGAAATCAAATTTACATAAATATAGGCTATGCAAGTACAAGAACCCACGTGCTTCTTTTGTTACTAGTTTTGTAAGATTTACACTTTAATTAAGCTGCTCTTCACTTACACACACACATGTGTGTGTGTATGTCTATCTATATATATGTGTGTGTGTGTGTAAATATCTTTAAAGCAATTAAAAGCTAGGGTTAATTTCATCCCACACACACACATGTGTGTGTGTATGTCTATCTATATATATGTGTGTGCGTGTGTGTAAATATCTTTAAAGCAATTAAAAGCTAGGGTTAATTTCATCCGTCATGTGAGAAAACGTGTGTGTGGTGCATGGCAGAATACAGTTGAAAAAGGCAAAGACAAGACATAGTGCTACCTATTGTCTTGTGATCTTCCTCAATCCTCATGGGTGTACCTTCCTCACTTACAATTTTTAGTTTTCTTACTTTCCCATAAGATCTCTGCCTTCGCAATGAAGGCTATATATATATATATAATTAACTAATTCCTAATCGATCATAGGTAATTAACTAATTCTCTAATGTATATTTCATGATGAAACCTTCTGCACACACACACAACTGTTGATAAACAGCTGCATGCGTATCAGATAATGAGCAAATATTAGCTTCTAGTATTACTAGTACTTAATAACCTTATTAACGGCCGCCAATGTTGCAATTTTACCAGCTAGGTTAAGATATTGTTATTTTTTTAAAAGAAAAAAAATCTGATTTAGGGTTGCATATGGGGTTATCTAGCTAACTTTATTTTTTCTATTAGTCCTTTTAAAACTATATAATATATATAGTATGAAGAAGTGGCGCATGAAAGGCTGAATGACATTTACAACTATGTAAGCTTTTGATAATAACCTAAGTACTCCAGCTGGATGCAATAAACTTTCAATTAATGATGGAAGCGTCAAAGTAATATTCGACGTCAAATTATAAAGTAAAGAATATTTTAAAATATATCAGAGTTATCGACTTTTTTTTTTTCAATTATTATAATACGTCTATATGCATATGCTCATATATATTGGAGGGAATGCTAGTAAGGGGATCCAAAGGCAGAATCATAGTCCAATTTCAAAAAGAGAAATACTCATTTTGTCACTTTTTTGCTAGTTTTTTATTTATTGTTTGACACATAGACGTCATTAATATAATATATTATTATTTAAATAAAAAATAAAATAATGGAATCTATGTGTTAAACAGTAAACGTCGAGTGATAAAAAAAGTGATAGAAAAAGTGATTCTAGTGTTTCTCTTTCAAAAGCGTTGCTGAAGGTTCATAGACCTCTCTTTAATTAATTACTTCCGATCTTATGACAATTTAAAGCAATCATCGAAAAGAATATCCTCAATTTAAAGTCGCGTGCCAAACAAATTTAGCTTCTCTATTTGTTCTCATGCATATTTGTATTATATAAGAAATATAGACATGCGAATATCAAAGGCTCTCCAGAAGCTAACAAAAGAATCCTAACTTTTGAAACCAAAATCTTAACATCTGTCTGCAATATAATGCAATTTGCAAAAATTGCTTTATTAATGTCCTAGAAGCTTCTCGTTCTGCCATGGCTAGTATAGGGCCGGTCATATGTTAAATTATACTATCCACTAAACAAATGTATTAACTCTTCCCTAAGAAAATGACAATATGTAACCCTAGCTAATTTAAATTGCCTAGGGTTCTTAGAATAATTTATATTGAAAACGTGAAAATAAAGTTCACTTTTTTTTTTTCCCCAAAAGTATACAACGGCCGGTTCATAACTCTATTGCCACTATATATAGCTAGACTACAGGCAATTATAAGCACTCTATGTTACAAGTTGAGAAGAAGAAACGTAAACATTTATTTCAGTCCTTTCCAATTAATATATATTGTTGTAGGACCCTTCTAAAGGGGCAGGAGCCGCAAGACGGTGGTTAAAAGGTTCCAAGTTCGATGGATGGACCAGCCGAAAAGCAAATTGTAATTTGTAGGCGGATGTCTAGCGCTTGTGGTGTTGGTGGAGCCACTTGAAAGGCCAAAATATGGCTGCTTCCTAATCTGTATACAAATATATGATTTTATGGGGAAAGTATATAAATATGATTTTGAAAACATCAACGAGGTGGGAAAAAAAAAAAAACATTCTATATATCAATATTCAATTCACCTCCTCTCTCTTCTTCAACAGGGCTTTTTTTTTTTTTGAACCTCTGGAAATATCATTAGAGCAAGGGAAATATATATATATATATATATATATATTTGCAATACCACATAAAAAGCGTGGAGAAAAAAAAAAAAGGCATAAAAGGCAGGTGTTTGCCTTCATTTTGGAGGGAACTGGGAAGTGTTTAGTGGCCTTTGAATATTTTATCTTTTGAAGGGGACGTTTGGTTATTTTATGCATGTAATATTTGTAGGTGTGGGTTTAGGCGACTTAGGCAACTTAAGTGCCGCTACCATATATTATTGAGAAAAAAAAAAAATGTACCTCTTAACTGACCACTTTAGTTTTATGTCCTCTAATATAATTCTGCACTCTGAGTTTATATATAAAGAGAGAAAATTAGGTCAGAAAACTTATGTAATAATGTTTGAGAAATGCCATAAATCTTTAGCATTTTTACTCGAGTTGACTGTGATTATGGGCCATCATTTTAAGTCCAACAACTAACAACTTGGGCTTGCACTTATAAAGGCTTTGGGCCTACAATTCAATGCCTAAAAATTGATTGGTTCATGTGCGCATAACCGATACATTTATGCGCGTGAATTTCTTTCTTTCTAATAATTAAGGGCTTGTTTTTTTTGCGTGAAAAACTCAAAAAAATATAACTCGAGTTATAATTTTATTTGAGTTCATATTTTTTTAAGTTTAAACTCGAGTTTAAACTCAAGTTTATGGCTAAAATTCGAGTTTAAGTTTCTCCTTCAACTCGAGTTCAGAAACTCGAACTCAAATTAATGAATAGTATTTTTTCTGTTCTTAAAAATGTTATAACTTTTTCGTTTTAATTTTGATTGAGATGATTTTTTTTTCTATACGTTGACAACGAAAAGAGGAATAAAACCCGACCCATATACCATATTAAAATTTTTCATCAGCATTGAGTTTTTATTAAAATACTATCTAAATACAAATTCAAGTTTTGACTCACTCAAACACAAACTCAAAAAGATTCTTATCTCAAACCATAACTCAAATGTACACAACCAAACACAAACTCAAGTTACAAGTTCAACTCAAGTTATAACTCAAATTCAACTCAAGAATTATACTCAAGTTAAACTCTAAAAGAACAAGCCCTAAGTCTATACCGATTCTAATACAGTTGCAAATGATTACTAAATACGAGTTAAGCATGTTAATCCTAAACCTACTTATTATAGGATTTTACATATCAATCCGAAAGTAACATAAAAATTAAACGAAAACGCATTTATTCGTTTTGCTGTCCTGATTAAAAAAAAAAATTCAAATTTTCTCTTAACTTAATCTTATTATCCAAAGAGGATCTTTTTGAAGACCAATTTCTGGAAGTATAGTGTTATCAGTTGGGTAAAAGGCAATTATAAGTGAATCCGAATTAGAGGTGAAATTTTAGGCCGCATAGTCTAGTGCGAAGTCAAATGAAAATTTTAAACCAGGCACGACCGACCCAGAATTTTATAACAATTTTATTTTAAAAAGTGTGTTTGGGCCTGACCGGGCCGTGTAAGCTTTCGGGCTCAGGCCCAAAGGTTCATGACGCAACCATGCCAACAATGACAATCCTCCATCTGACTCGTTTGACCATGCCTAAACTTATAACTCTATTCTGAATCGAACTACACATTTATCACGGGAAAAATGAGAAATATTCCCTTAAAGTGTATGAGTATAGATTTTTTACCCTATAATTTTGATTAATATTCTTTTAGTCAAATAATTATATTAATCAACAAAGGTATTAAATTAAGAGTACAGAATAAAGATCAAGACCCATATACTCTTTTAAGTTAATTCTCTCTTCATCAAATATACTAGCTAACTTTCAACAAGCAAAAATCTAATATCACCAATCACAACTTCCTACGGAGAAGAGAGGGCAAAGAGTTGATAGCCTTCATCACCTTAAGAGCATCAACCTCCACCAAATTAACTTGACTTGAAAGCCCGCGTCCCAGACTGTAGCCGGAGAACTCCGAAGAACAAGGCATTCTGGCAGGAAGGAAGGAGCGTGACCCATCCAACTCTTAGCCATACCTCAAATCACCATACAAGACCAGTCCCCAAGCACAGCTCCGAACCCCACTTTATTAATCCCAGACTTGCGACTAAATGGAAGCAACTAGAGCTCTCGTTACAAAAGGCCTGTACATAAAAGTAGAATAGCCAAAACAAACATGGATTCTCCATGTGTCAACAATTTATCAAAACACAGACAGATGAGTTTGGAAAGATCTTGTTAGAGCAAGTATGTTATAGCAATTGGAGGACAGATAAAGAGTAATGAAGGTATTTGTTCCCATCACACAGAGACAATAACCTTGATGCAGACACCAAAACAAGTAAACTTTCAATGCTTCGTAACAGAAATTCCATCGCATAAAATTTCGTGAACATAATATTGGTATCGTCATAGTCTTAATTTACAAAACAGACATGTTCCCGCATCCATACAACAGAATCCCTATATACAACTTGGAAAGGAGAACTACCATGAAGGCTCAGGCTCATTAAAAATATTTAAAAAAAAAAAGAAAAGGAGGGGCTATTTTATGAACATACAGCATAGCCCACTTTGGCTTTCGCCTTCAAGTTCAACAAAGAGGGGAAAAAAACTACAACTAAAAAGTAAACAAGCTACTTTCAGTTTCAAAGCAGAATCTCCTTCCAAAGCCTCTCCACGACCCTATAAACCAGAAATTAAGAACACACCTCGCCGTTAGTAGTCGCAGCTTCAGGATGGTGATGGAGCACTTCCGACCACATCATCTCCCTGATCATTTCTTCCCCTAAATCCTCATCTATGTCGAGATCAACAGGCACTTGGGCTGGAGGGTTACAACTGGGATCGTACAGTGGGGACATGTAAGGGTGCTGAAGCGCTTCACTAACACTGATCCTCTTTGACGGGTCAAAAACAAGCATCTTTTGCAGAAGATCAATTGCCAAAGGATGGGCATTGGGGTAAAGGTGGGAAAAGGTTGTCCCGGAGGAGTATGGGACTGACTTTAAGAATTTCTTGGCTTTTGGATTGTCTATAAATTCAAGATCCTCTTCCCTCTGACTTCCAAGTACGTTGATTATTAGTTTCAACTGGTTGAGACACTCAGAACCGGGGAAGATAGGTTTCCGGCCTAGAAGCTCAGCAAAGATGCATCCAACTGACCACACATCAATGGATGTTCCGTAATTGTCACAGCAGAGAAGGAGCTCAGGGGCTCGGTACCAGCGAGTGACAACATACTCAGTCATGAAGTACCCCTTTGCATTGCTAGTACGTGCGAGACCAAAATCACATATTTTTAAGTCACAGTTTGCATTGATGAGAAGGTTGCCAGGCTTCAAGTCACGATGGAGGATGTTTGCAGAATGAAGATACTGAAGTCCTCGAAGCAACTGCATCAGAAATTTTGATTAGTGCCAAGTGAAAAAAGGATCTCCACAAACTTATTATTTCATCTAACATAGAAATATTTTGCATCTTTTCCTTTAAAGAAAAAAAAAAAACAAACACAGAAAATAAAAAGATAGTAAATTCCCCTGGTCCAATACTAAAATCCAAATTCCAAACAATAAAGAACAGCCGTGCTTGTCATTTCAGACAATTGATTCAAAGAACAAAACTGTGTATAACTGCAAACATCAGCATGTAAAAGAAAAACTGCAGAATATGACATCAAGATTCCACAGGAAAAGAAGCATTAGAATCTTTAGAATAATCTTTCGAATAATTCATGAGAAATGCAAAGCCCAAATGACTTACCTGTATATAGTGCTTTTAATAGTGAAGAGCTTCACACATTGTAAGACCATAAGCCAACTTAAGTAAAATCAGTTAAAGTGTCATATCACCTACAGTAATTTATCCACTAGCTTGTTCTAAAAAGAAAGAACTATTATCATTATGTTCATTAATAAATGCATACCTGAAAAAGGAAATACTGGCAGTGGTCATTACTGAGTGCTTGAGAAGATTTAATAATCTGATGTAGATCTGTATCCATGAGTTCATAAACCAGGTACACATCCTTGAAACTCTTCCTATGGATAGGCATCATAACATCTTTCAAAGCGATCACATTTTCGTGTCGAAGATGCCGGAGAAGCTTCAGTTCTCGCAGAGTTCTAAGAGCGTCGATGCGGTTCTCAAAGACATTGTGTATCTTCTTAATTGCTACTTTCTCATTGGTTTCCCTGTTCACAGACGAGCAGACGATTCCATACGCCCCTCGACCGATCGGCTTAATGGGAACATACTTTGTATCAATCTCAAACAAGGTCTGCCACATGGAATAGTAATGTTTTCCTGGGGTTATAATCCCATTTGGAGGCTCTACAGGAGTCGCCATTCCTAAAGAAGAAAAAAAATCAGACTTATCAAATCCTTCTCACTCAAAATCCTTATCAACCATTAAAATTTCTATATCTTAATAACTATCAAGTGTCAGCTTTTTCAGTTTTAATTAAACAAAAAGAAAAGGATCAGCTCTTGTAATAAAGAGAAATTCTGGATCTACAGCGAAAACCCCACAGATAACGGGCATATTTTCAATAATTTCTATGTTTTATTCTTTTTTCAACAAGAAACGGCAAAAGGAAAGTACTCGAATATGATCCAACAAGGTAAAGATAGTACCCTACACAAAGCGATTACTATCAATCCAAAAAAAAAAAAAAAAGGAAAAAGTTACCTTTAAAGGAAAATTCACTTTCTCGTTTCCGATCCTCTGAAATTCCAGTTGACAAGCAAAAACTTTTCCGTCACTTTCCCGCGAAATCACTTCTCAGAAACCTTCAAGCTTGAAAAAAAGTATATATATATATATATATATATATATGTAAATACGTTTATATGATCTCTTCTGCTATCCCACATCCAAATTCATCAGAATTCCCGTTCCATTTCAGAGCAATTATCAGAGAAGTTTGAGATTCCTCCAATTCAGCTTAAACAAATCCATCCAATCCACAACAGCCACTCAGAGAACAAAAACCTTCTAGAAGCGCTTCGTGGAAGCTTTCGCAAGCCCTAGAGTTTTTTTCTCAGGCTAAGTGAGCGGAATTTCGCGCCAGAACAGGACTAATCCTTCCCTAATTATTGGGAAGCTCTCGAAGGTTTTGAATTCCAAATTTGATCCGTTTTGAAACAGCGGTGATTTGACGACAAGAACTGTGTAGAACCAAGATCCGTTATCTTGACGCGATCAGACAGGCCCATGCCAGTGAGCTAGCGAGCCTAGAGTGTGACCAACACATTCGATTTTTCTTTTATTTTATTTTACTTCTTTAATTATTTGTTGTTACATGTTTTCAGTAGAAGGCGGGGCCCACAAATTTTACATCCCTTTTCGGGAAAGAGGAAACTGCGTTCAAAACGACGTAGCTTTACCACCGAGGCGAATGAGAAAGTGGGTGTGGGGGTGAGAGCTGGAATTAAGAAAATATTGGGTCGGGCCTTATCCGGATAAACATTGGCATATTCTTCCACGGTTCTCTCTTTCTGCTTCTCTCACTCTTTGACAAAAGATTCTAGTGTAGATGGGGTTGTCTATTAACCTCGTTCAGTTTATCGATTTGAATTTTTAATTTGAGTTAAAATATAATTTTATATAAAAATTTTTAATTATAATAAAAAAATTAAATATAACTTTTTATGAGAGTTTTTACTGTAATAAAATTAAAATTAAAAACTTAAATGATGAAATCAACGAGGCCTAAGTAATCTTACTCGCTTAGTCATCACTTGATCACGTGGGCTTAATGGCAGTGATGGAGTTAGGAATTTTGATAAGAGGGCTAAATTTTTTTATTAAAATTATATTAATGTTTATGTTCTTAATAAAATTGAATATTTTATTTTTTTAAATCTAAATAATTAGTTTAATAAAATGTAAAGAACGGAAAGTTAAGTCTAATTTATACACATATTTATTATATTAAAATTAAAACTTATATATTAATAAAGAGAAAAAAAAAAACATGGCCCCCTCAGTCCCCCAGCTCTGTCATTGCTTAATGGCATCATGATCCACGTCTTGTTTTCTAATTTTGTCTTTCCATTTTTTTTTTCCTTGAGCACCAAATCATAAGTTTTAATAGGACTAATGATTTCGACAATGGGATTCAAATTAAACTGTCTATTTTTTGGACGAGTTTTTTAAACTATTTATTTTTGAATGAGTTTTTAATGGTTATATTTTTATCTCGATTATCATTAAATATAAAAATTTGATGACGTGCGTGATAAAATCTAATCTCATTAATTTTTATAATTTTTTAACCAATTATGCAATTTATTTTTCTGATCAACTGTCAAATTTATGTTTTACGGTTAAAACAGTAATACATAAGTACACCCCTATTTTTTTAACTTAATTAAACTATCTATATTATAATGAGTTGAGAAAAAAAATAGTATTGAATTAAATTTATAATTTTTTAATAGTTATGAAATTTCATATCATGTTTTCAGGGCGAAATTGCTAACTTGTAGGAAAAAAAAAAAAAAAAAAAAAGCCTTAAATTAGATTTAGAGGTGTAAAAGTTCGAGCTACCTAATTCAAGTTTAATAGACCAAATGATGAAAGCGGGTTAGGTCCATCGACAAAAGAAAGTGGATTGGGTCGAGCCAATCTTTGTAAGAATATTACAAGTCCTAATACGGTAAGGGTAAATTTGATAAATACCACTTCTATGGTGTTGCTATTCAAGATACTATTTCTATGAGAAAGTTTGAAACGTACCATTTTCAAATATTATATAAAATTAACTGCAAATCACATATAGTTAATCACTGATAAACTCACGTTAATCACCGATAAATTTGAGTTAATCACTTATGAACTTCGATTTATCAAATTTATCTTTTTCTGCATTTATAGATGATATGTTAAAGTTAATCATTTTTTTTTTTTGGAACATTCAATGAGCAACACTGAGGAGGAATAATGATTTTCCAAGAACTGGAAACAAAAGCTTCTTAAAAAAGTTCCATTAATGACTGAAAATAAATAGATTTCCATCCCAAGACAAGACTGCTCGCAACGATCTCCACCGCAACAAGATCTCCACGACAGCTAGTAGTTGCAAAGCCTTTGTTCTCAGGAGATATGCAGTTCTGAACAGACCAACGGCTCGACGATGATGAACAATTTAATGCCCTACGTCATCGTCAGTTTGTAATTCCGTTGGAGAAGAAGTTGTCATCGCAGCTTGCCATCCGGAGAACGGCGTCGCAAGATGTCGTCGTTTGCTGGTAGCAGTGGAGATTTCACCAACATTTGAGTGACTCTGTTCTCTTCATAAGATCCAACGAAGATCTCCACAGAAATTCATTCGGCTGATCTGGCCGTCAGTCAACAAAGTGACATCAGGGATCTCTCGCCGATCTTGCTCACATCACCTTCAAGAAGATGGAAGGTATGGTCTAGATTCACAAATGATTGAATAAAAGGGTAAAATTGTCTTTCGCCTAAATGAAGAATTTATGAGGTAAATTCATCATTTACAAGTAATGGCAATAGTTTAGTTTATTTGGTAAATAATGAATTTACTAGATAGCATTTATTTACCAATTAAAAGTGTGGTAAATAATAAATTTATTTCGGTGAACTCTTTATTTACAAGCTAAAAAAAACAAAATGCGTTTTTTCATTAAAAAAAAAAGATATACAATTTAATATTGGTAAATTTTTTATTTACTAGCCAATATTTATGCGATAAATGACGTATTTACTCTGTAAATGCATCATTTACCGGCCAATGGGTATTCCAATTTATCCTTATTTTTCATGTGCTAATTGTTTATCTACATGGTAAATCTTTCATTTACCAACAACTCAATTCCTATATTTTTTTGCAAATAATAGACTTACCAAAGTAATGTTTGGCTGGTAAATCCATGAATTACCATGAAAATGCTCCATTTACCATACTAAACAAAATCTGTTGATTGATAAATGAAGCATTTACCAACATCAGCGAGAGAGAAAAACCAGATTCTCTCGGTCAACCTCCCATTTCTCTCTCTCCTCTCTCTACCTCTATGTAGATCTTGGTTAGTGTTGAAACTTTGGACGGGCCGCCCGCGACCACCAAAAATTCTGAATTTTTACCCGATGATCGAGCTCGCCCTGCCTGAATTTTTGGGCTGCCCGACCCAATCTGAAAAATTACATAGACGGGCTTCGGACAACCTTTGGCTGCCCGTGCCCAGTCGGGCTGCTCGAGCCCGACCGAGTTGCCTGAATTTTTAAATATTTTTTATAATTACAATTTGAAATTTGAAATGAACACATGAAGTATATAAAAAAATTATTTATTTATTAATATTTAAATTTGTAATTCATGATTGCCTCATTTAAAACCTTATTAAGAAAAATCCAATTAGGATAAAACTTAGTAAGGAAAAAGGAGTGCAATCATTGTGGGATGAAATACAAATTTGACGAACTTACAAAGTGATAAGTGTATGAAAATGTACTTAAATTGTTCATAATTGTTAAATAAATTGGGTTTTAATTAAATATTTTCGTGGAATTAATTTTGTGTGAAAGTATTTGATTTTAATTTAATTTAATTTATTTTGTAGGGA
>NW_010367018.1:503487-505013 GCF_000414095.1 Morus notabilis
GGGAAATAAGGTATTTGGGTCAAAACTAAAAAGAAAAAAAGAAGAAAGAGGCCCATTAACCCATCAGTCGCCGTCCGTCAGCCGAGCCGCGCCGCGTGTGCCTCACCAAGCCGCCACGTGTCGCTCTCTGCCGCGTCGCAGATCAATGGGCCCTAGCTGCACCGGCTCGCACACGCGCTTGGCGTGCACGGCCCTCCTCCCCGGGCAAGTCCTTCTCACGCGCGCGTCAGGCGTTTTCCATCCAATTTCTGCGTGGGTCCTGCGGTCCAGAAGCTCTCCAACCAGCCTCCGCCACGCGTCCTATGGGGCCCAGCACTTCCCCCCACATATGCGCACTTGGCGCGCACAGCGTTCTCCCCCCGGGCGAGTTTCTCTCAAACGCGCGTCAGGCCAGTGCTGAAACTTTGGACGGACCGCCCGTGACCACCGAAAAGTCTGAATTTTTGCCCGATGACCGAGCCCGATCTGCCTGAATTTTCGGGCTGCCCGACCCGACCCGAAAATTACCATGAACGGGCTTCGGACAGAGGATGCCTGCCCGTGCCCAGTCGGGCTGCCCGATGCCCGACCGGTTGCCCGATTTTTTTTTATATTATATTTTTATGTTGTTGAAATAAGTATTTGTATAATTACAATGTGTATATTACAATTTGAAATATGAAATGAATACTGAACACACGAACGAACTATATAAAAAAAATTACTTCTTCATTGATTTTTAAATTTGTAATTCATGATTGCCTCATTAAAAACCTTACCAAGAAAAACCCAATTGGGATAAAAACTTGGTAAGGAAAAAATAGTGCAATCATTGTGGGACGAATTACAAATTTGATGAACTTACAAAGTCTATACAAGATTACAATAAACATTATACAAATTAGAAATTACAAAGTAAATAAATATTTACAAACAAATTATCAAGATCAAGCAGAATGATCATGTTAAAAATTAAAAGTTAATCTATTAAATTCGTCGATCCATTCTTGGTTTGCCGGTGAGATTGTATCGTGTAAGCGTTGGTCGGAACGGTCCCAATCCTTGATGCACAACAAAGCTTCAACAATATCCTGCTGCAATGCGTTTCCCGTTCTTCAAGTATTCGGCCGGTTGTACTGAATGCTTGTTCGGCTGCAACAGTGGAGACCGAGATTGAAAAAATATCCATTGCCAGTCGTGTTAGGATCGGCTAAGTTAATGCTCGTGCCCTCCACCACTCAACCAAATCAAACACCTCACTACTGTCTACAACTAAGCCCTCACTCAGGTACGCCATTAACTCGTTGAATCCGCCGCCACCTCTTGATGAAGATCCACTTCCACTCCCAGATTCTTCTTGACCTTGACTCGTCATCGTCGTCTTCTTCTTCTTCTTCTTAGACAACCTGTGACACCCCTTATATACCATCTCCTTCAAACGTTTTAGTTCCTTGCCAACAATCCTAAGTACGTGCCACAATCACTAATCTTCACCTGTCACTTATGTGAAAACTATGGTGTTTCATTTTTTTTTTTTTTGCTTAAAC
>NW_010367018.1:505474-611568 GCF_000414095.1 Morus notabilis
GATTTTGATTACATGCTTGTAGAAATCTAAACCAATCTTGTATTCTTTGATTACTACCTTGAATCCAAGCAATGTTATCTCTAATTCTTTTAATATGACCTGACATTGATTTTAAACCGGATTTTACTATTAAATTAATTATATGACATGCACAACGTTGGTGGAAAATATCATTATTACTAAATAAACTTAAATCATTTTCAAAAAGTTCTATTGCTTTAGTATTCGCAGTTGCATTATCTAATGTTATGGCCATTATTCTATCTCTTAAACTATATTCATCAATAACAGATAAAATTGTGTTATCTATTAAATTGGCAGTATGTGATCCTATAACACATTTGAAACCTAAGATTCTCTTATCCAAATCAAAACCTTTATAATAATGTCCGGTTACAGCTAAATAATCCTTGTTGGCAACGGCGAACCAAATACCCGCCGTTAACGCAACACAACCACTAGTAGAGTGTAGAAGGTTGATTAATGCTTCCTTTTCTTGTTTATATAATTTTAATGCATCTTTCCTAAGAGTAGTTCTAGAAAAAAATTGTGCATTAGGATTATATACAATTTTAATATAACGTTGCCAATTTCTTTGTTCAGGAAAACTTAGTGGTTGATCTAATGTGGCTATTAATCGTGGCATTTTCATACGATCAACTTGCGGATCGTATGTTCACGTGCTTAGACCGCCGGTTTGGCGGTCAAACGATAATTGCGTTTGGCGGAGCTGATCTCCGCCTCCTTACTTTTGAAGACACTTTTCAGAGTGCCTTCTTAAGTGTGTAGTGTCGTGAATAGTGTTACCTTATAATTTCTCACCACAATATTTACATTGAGCTACGTATTTAATGTTACCGTTATTGTTGACGTCCTTGAATGTGTTGAAGTGCTCCCAAACTACTGAGGTGCGCTTGCATTTCTTCTTAGAACTTGCAACACTTACACTAACACTACCGCTTGCCTCTCCTCCACGGCCACTTGTGCCACCACCATTGCGTCCCCGACCTCTAGTACGTCCACCAGGGGTCGGATTTGCAGTTTGATCAGTAACTCTTTCCATAGTTTGCGATTCCTGCGATTGAAAAACATTAGGAAATTGCCCTTCTTCGATGTTGAATTGGGCATCAATAGAAATATCACCACCATAACCAGAAGAAGCCATTATGAAAAATAAGAGAGATTGAGAGCGCTTTGAGAGAGCTTAAGAGAGATCGAGATTCGAGAGAGATTTAAGCAAGATTAAGAGAGATTTGAGAGAGATTAAGAGAAATTGAGAGAGATTAAGAGAAATTGAGAGAGAATGAGAGTTTTGGGGTGAGGAAAATGGTTGGGGGGAGGGGGGGTATTTATAGGAAAATTTTTGGGTTGAAAAAAAAAAATTTTCCCCCAAAAATTCGGGTCCAACGGCTACAAAATTTTCGGGCAGTTCGGGCAACAATCGGGCAGTTTGGGCAACGGCACAAAATTCAACCGTTAGGTTCAAAAATTTGGGCAAAATTTGGGTTCGGGTTCAGGTTCGGGCAAAAGACCGTTTTTTTTTCAAAATTCGGGCATTTTTCGGGCTAACGGTAAAAAAAAAATCGGGCATTTTTCCGGCACGGGGCAAAATTCGGGCAACGGTCACCAAAATTTGGGCAACGGTCACAAAAAATTTGGACAATTCGGGCACAAATTCAGGCAGATTCGGGCAGCTTCAGGTATTGCCGAAAAATTCAAAAAAAATCCGGCGAACGGTGGGGGACGGCTTCTCCACGGCGGCGGCCTGTCGGGGGGCTTACTCTTTTCGGGCTACCCGAGCCCGTGCCCGAAGAAAAGTATTTTCGGGCGGCGAGAGGGGCCTGCCCGCCGTGCCCGAAAATTTTCGGGCATCGGGCAAGCCCGCCGCCCGAAAGTTCAGCACTACGTCAGGCCTTTACTCCGCATGGACCCCATTATGCAGAACCTTCTCTCTCCGCTAATCAGAGCTTGCCACGTGTCACGGCGAGCAACATTTCCTCCTTCTCCGCACGCCACGTGTCCCACATGTTGGGATTCTTCAATCTGTTTTGTTCCGTTGATACTCACGGATAACCTCAGCATTCAATCTCAGCATAAAGCCTTGTAAATCCAATTTAATTTGATAAAAAACATCCTTTTATGTTTTTCTTGCTGAGTGTTTTTTTTTACATGCCTAGAAACTCTATAAATAGGGTCTTTGTTAAGTGTATTAGGTTGTTGAATTTTAGTGTAAGTTTTTCTCTCATCTTCTTGTTCTTATTCTCATATTTTCTTTTTAAAATTTTATGGGAATTATGTGCAAGTTAGGCTAGAGTATTTAGGTGAGGCTAGAGATGATCCTATATGTGTAGTGAACTTGTTTGGATTTTGATTCTCCAATGGTTTGTAAGTTTTATACATTTGAGTAAATAATTTTCTTTTATCATATTTCTTCCTCTTATCAATATATTTTATTGTCAACTTTTATATAAATCTAGTCAAGCTCTTTTTATGTGATTGTTGTATTAATTATATATTGATAGATATTGTTTTGTGAGTAGTCTTTTACTGTAATATTGCCAACGGTATATTGTCGCTTTTAGATTTCTCATAAGATAATTTTTCTTAGTTCTAAACGTTAGAATTTTATTTACTCGAATACATTTTTAATTCATATGTTCTTCAAATATTTATTTTCTGATTGTTTGTTTGGGATGTGAAACTTTCAATTGAGTCAATTTATGAATCAAAATCTAAATAGGTGAACAGAGCATGTGGAGGATTCTCAATGCCTTACCACTTTTTATTATTGAATTTTCTCCATTTTAAATTGTTCAAAAAAAGAAATCATAAAAAAACACTCATTCCTTTTCTTTGTTTGATTGCTTACTTTCCTAACGCTTTTTATTTGCTAGTCATTTCTTATTCAATTTAACACCTCCTCGTGGGATCGGCCGTCTAAATTGTACTATAATTGACCACTTATTTTTGTACACGTTTGGGCGTAATCAAATTTTGACGCCGTTATCGGGGAGTTGCGTCAACAAGATTATTCAGTAGATAATTAGCCAAAGAGATAAGTACTTAGTCTTTATTTATTTTAATCTTTTTGTTTAGCATGTTTCAAAAAAAAAAAAGCATCTTTATTTTATTTGCTTGGTCGTGAGTCAAATACATTTGTGTCTGTAATTGGTTGTGTTATTATCTTTTGTAATCTGTTTTCATTATCTTTTGTTTTGTCTTTTAGTGGTCACTTAGGGCCCGTTTAGTTCGCTGATTCGAGTTTTTAATTTGAGTTGAGATGTGATTTTATGTGAGAGCTTTTTACTGTAGCAAAAAGGTTAGATTTGATTATTTATGAGAGCTTTTTACTGTAGTAAAACTTAAATTCTAAACTCGAATCAGCGAAATGAACGGGGCCTTAATCCGTTGTGAGATTTTGTTTTTCATTAGTTAGTGTGTGCGTTTTGTGTCTTTTGTGTGTTAGTAATCATTAGTTTTGTTTAATATTATTATTATTACCATTATTATTTCTTTCTTCTTCTTTCTGTAACGTTTTATTAATTTCTTTAGTTTTTTTTTCTTCTTTTTCGAATTGCACGTTCAAAAAAAAAAAAAAAACTCATTGCTTTGTCGTATTAGCCTGTATTCAATTTACATTGCTTTGTCAATTTTCATTATTTTACGTCATTTTGTTTCTGGTTTAGGTGAATTATTTGGACAGCTTCTTTCTTTTGGTTTTAGTAGTAGTTAATTGATTTCAATAGCCTAATTAATTTTTCCTTCATAAATAGTATTAATTCTTAGGTTGTGATTTTTAGGTTGTGACTCTTAAATGACTAATTTAGACATTAAATTAGGACTTTTAATCTCTCATAATTTGTGTAACTTTAGGTTTTAGAATAGTATTAATTTAGGGTACTAATATCTAACATTTAACATTTCATAAAACACGTCATAAAATACATCATAAAATTTAATAAAATTTTCAAGTAATTTTGTGGAAACGTTGGAAAGTACAAACTAAGGGAGTTCTGTCTAGGAGGCTGGTTCCTGTTAGCGTTCTACGCCACCAGTCTTTCCTGGGAACGTTGCTCTGTCTAGGAGGTTGGTTTTTAAGGAGGCCTCGCCCCACCAATCTTTCCTGGGAGCACTCTTGGGGGTTGCAATTTGCGGTTCTACATTATTATTTTCTTTGTTTAAAAAAAATCAAAAAAAATAAATAATAAAAAAATTTTAAAAAAAATTAAAAAAAAAGTGAAATGTTTTAGGGTGAATGAATCGTTATAGAGATGAATTAGGGAGATTCGCAAGAAGACCGAAGAACCCTAGTGAAATTTCTTCCCACACGTCTAGTCCTCCCTCGACCCCAGCCTCATTAGCAGTTGCAAAATTTGATTACGCCCAAACGTGTACAAAAACAAGCGGTCAATTGTAGTACAATTTGGACGGTCGATCCCACGACGAGGTGTTAAATTGAACAAGAAATGACTAGCAAATAAAAAGCGTTAGGAAAGTAAGCAATCAAACAAAGAAAAGGAATGAGTGTTTTTTGATGATTTCTTTTTTTGAACAATTTAAAATGGAGAAAATTCAATAATAAAAAGTGGTAAGGCATTGAGAATCCTCCACATGCTCTGTTCACCTATTTGGATTTTGATTCATAAATTGACTCAATTGAAAGTTTCACATCCCAAACAAACAATCAGAAAATAAATATTTGAAGAACATATGAATTAAAAATGTATTCAAGTAAATAAAATTCTAACGTTTAGAACTAAGAAAAATTATCTTATGAGAAATCTAAAAGCGACAATATACCGTTGACAATATTGCAGTAAAAGACTGGACCGCAGGACCCACGCGGAAATTGGATGGAAAACGCCTGACGCGCGCGTGAGAAGGACTCGTCCGGGGAGGAGGGCCGTGTGCGCCAAGCGCGCGTGCGAGCCGGTGCAGCTGGGGGCCATTGATCTGCGACGTGGCAGAAAGCGACACGTGGTGGCTTGGTGAGGCACGTGCGGCGTGGCTCGGCTGACGGACGACTGCTAATGGGTTAATGGGTCTCTTTCTTCTTTTTTTCTTTTTAGTTTTGACCCAAATACCTTATTTAAAAATTCCCTACAAAACAAATTAAATTAAATTAAAATCAAATACTTTCACACAAAATTAATTCCACGAAAATATTTAATTAAAACCCAATTTATTTAACAATTATGAACAATTTAAGTGCATTTTCATACACTTATCACAAAGTCTATACAAGATTACAATAACACTGTACAAAGTAAATAAATATTTACAAATTACAATAATAGAATTTAATTTGAAGCAGAAGGATCATCTTAAAAATTAAAAGTTAATCTATTAAATTTGTCGATCCATTCTTAGCTTGCCGGTGAAATTGAATCGTGTAAGCGTTGGTTGGAACGATCTCAATCCTTGATGCACACCAAAGCTTCAACAATATCTTGTTGCAATGCGTTTCTCCGTTCTTCAAGTATTCGGCCGGTTGTACTGAATGCTAGTTCGGCTGCAACAGTGGAGACTGGGATCAAAATGTTGGTTACCGAATCAAATTCGGATGCGGAAGCGTGGGGGATGGGCGGATCAAGTATAACAAAAATTTTCATAAAACCTTTGAGATACTCTATAGATTATATTAATTTATGCACGAATAAATTAATCACATTAATTTATTGATTAAGAACTCAATTATGAATAATACCTGGCCAACGATTAGGATGATAACTTGAGTTCTTTGACCTCGAACAATCCTTGCCCCAAAGTTTTGTGTTTAGAAAACCAATGTCTTCCACGTTAATTCTTAGAATCCATGAAGATGTGTGTGTGGACACACTTGAGACAAAACGGATTAGAATAAACACTTGAATTTCTACAAATACCAATGCATGCACGATGTGGAATTTTTGGAGAAAATTTTTTCCTTCCCACAATAAGAGAATTTCGGCCACAATAAAATATTATGTCAAAAAATTGTTCAAAAATTGTGTCTCACAATTTTCTATCATTCTCTTATTTATAGAGTAGAAGTCAAACTTCTAGAAGGAATCTAATCTATATCTCCAAGATAAAGATTGTTAATTATCTCATATTTGAATTTAGAACAAAATCTCCTCTTCTCTTTTATCCATTATGGCCGGCCATAGATAAGGGATTTTATCCCTGTGTAGGCGCCAATATCATATAGGGAACGAAGAGAAAATCATTATTTATCCTGCAGTCTAATTTTGACTCAAATTCAAATTCCAATTAAAGTCAAACTTAAATTAATTTGAATTCTAAATTGAACTTATCAAATAAGTTTAAATGGATAAAACTAGATGTGTTCAAATTTAAATTTAAATAATCACATTATTTAAATAATAATTAATTCTCAATTAATTATTTTTGAGTGTTTAATTTTTAGAATTCCATAATTCTAAAATTCACATTTTGTCCTTTATGTCTTGTAGAATTACTAGGATGACGCGGGGACTAATGGACCTATAATCCCGAGCTACAATAAAATTAATAATTAATTAAACACTTTAATTAATTAATTAATTCTATTAATTCCAATAGTTACTCCACTATAAACTTGGAATTGCACTCTCAAAATTATAGACATAAATTACTTCTAAATTGTGAAGTGTCTATTCGATATTGTCACTGCGTATAGATCAATCCTCCATAAATAATTCATAATTAGAGCTAGGTGAAATCCGTTAACCTCTCCAATTACATCTTTATCCTTGAGTACCATTGATTTTCTAATGGACAGTGATTCATAAAACACATTCATGAATCGGAACTCCTACTAGTCCAAGTACCGAATCAACCCTCAAGAGAATTATTTATCTACTTCTTTCTCAAGAAGGAATGGATTCCATCTCGTATAATAACATTTCTGGCTACCTACTTCATCATGTCTGTAAAATACAAGGAATATGATTCAGGATCTCAGAATCTATACCGAATAAATCAAAAAACACAAATCCATAAATACGAGTCTGTTAAGGACTCAGGATTAAGATCATTCTATATATGACCATCAATAGACTCAATAAGAATTTCTATACTTAACATAAATTATTAGAAATTCATATTGTATATGTGTCATTGTTCCACATAATCTCATTATGGGAAATACACTCATTCAATATATCACCATATTAACAGTGCGGATAACACCGTTCCATTCTAAATGGAATGACATGTATTAATAATGTTTTAATTAAAGATTTCGAACTTTAATTAAATTCATTATGAACATTACTTTTTTATTATTATCCTTAAATATTATCCTCTCGTATATAACACTTATATACAATGTTTAAGGTCACATAAATAATCATGCTATTTTTATTGATATTCATAAAATATTCATAAATATATGCACATAAAATAAAGAATAAACACTTTTATTAAATAAATAATAAATATCATATTACATCTTATGCTTCTAGAACACCATTCGTAACACGGGAATAGTTTTTTCTCGGGCTGCCCGAGCCCGAGCCCGGAAAAATGGTCGGACGGGCGGCGGACGGTGTCTGCCCGCCGTGTCTGAAAATTTTCGGGCATCGGGCAAGCCCACTGCCCAAAATTTCAGCACTGTTGGCTCTACAAATTGCAAACAATTATAGATACACGCATATATAAATTAACAATTTATAACAAAAATGATTGTAATTCATAAAAAAGTAGCATACTAGAATGACAAACGAACAAGCTTTTGTTAATGATTGTAATTCATTTCATTTTGAGGGATAATATATTAATAAAAAGAAAGATTAAAAACAAACCAAATGATTTGACCCAAAAATGCTTTCATTTCTGATCCGTTGGCTCAATTAATTTTTAGAAAGAATCGTGTTGTATGGGAAAATGTGAAGGACATGTGGAAGAACGATAATATGACACGTAGCCTTAACTACTCCCCGCAAAACAACAACCCTCGACGCCTGGGGCTCCCTCCGGTTCCGTTATAAAGAACCTAAGTGAAAGGTCCAACTTAGGGCGTCGATTCCTCCTGGCGTCGACAGTTCATATCGTCGACCTTAGGACATAGAAATCTCTCGACGGTGGAACCAACAGCCAAGAAAGATAGTTGGGTTAAGCAACACTGGCGACGAGGGGAATGCTCTTTGGGAAAAGGTCTGACGTGGCAGATTGCGTATAAAAGTGGGGGATGACTGCAAGGCAAACATTTATTGCGAACCCTTAAACCGCCCCACAGGAGACATAAAAGGGTTACAGGGACGCACAGAGCCGTAATAGAAGACTAATTGACTGAGTGAACAGTACTCTAAGTGATTAGTGGGCTACGACTGGGCCTAAAAAGGGAGAGCACTTGAGTGCTTCTACCTACGAAGGAAATCAACCCAGCGAAGAAAGCTCCCAGTATAAAAAGGGCAAGACTCCATACAGAAAAGGGGTTGAGATCCAAGATAGCACAAAACGATTGATGTAAATTGTAATCCTCTCACAAGAAATATACAACCACAGTGGGTGTAGCTCTGATTTTATAGAGTGAACCACTATAAAATTCCTTGTGTTCTTTATTTGTGCATACCTTTTTATTTACGCACAATACATCCCACCAACAAATTCTCACACACATTCAATACTAAGGCCGGTAATCCAACGGGAAACCCAGAGGTATCCCGGCATGTTTTTGTTGACGAGAAATCACTGTCAACAGATCGAATAAAAAATTTACAATTTGCAATTCACAAACGGTGTTTTGAATATAAAGTATACATACTATTAATTGTAAAGTTAATCCAATCAAAAGTGATGGAGGCAAATCGCTCATCTTTAAAGCCGAATGAACTATATTTTTCTTTATCAATCTCTGCCACGATCTCTCAGGCGATGACGACCCTCAATCTTAGTTGTGTGGGGTGACATTTTCCTTGAATTTTTTACGGCAAGAGAGAAATTGACGGCGATAGTGGCCAACGGCTATAGATAGATCGAGGGGAAAGAGCTAGAGCAAGGAGAGAGAGTGAGCGCGAGGGGATAAAAAGTAGCGAGGAGGAGAACAAGAGATAGAAGTCGGGAAAGGGGTGAGGGAAGAGAGAGATAGAGTGTAAGTGAGGGGGAGAGAAAATGGATTCAAAAAATTAGAGTTTCTTAGGTCCCGTTCATTTCACCGATTTGAGTTTAAAATTTGAGTTTTGCTACAATAAAAAGCTCTTAGAAACAATCACATTTAATTTTTTTGCTACAGTAAAAAGTTCTCACATAAAATCACATCTCAACTTGAATTAAAAACTCAAATCAACGAACTAAACAAGCCCTAAATAACATTAATAGTGAGGGCATTTTTGATATTCTCATGATAAATTACATTTATCAGAATTATGCTATTTATTAATATTCTTAAAATTTTATGCTATACTTTCGAAGAAAAAAAAGACTTTATTTTTATTGATATTCTGAAAATGTTATTTCTTCATTTTCAGAAAATTTTTTATAAAAGATATTATACTAAGGGGTTGTTTGGTTGAGGGATTCGTACCCCGATTCAAATCATGGTTCATGGTTCGTTACAGTGTTTTCTCTCATAAAAAATACACGTAAATCGAAAATGATTCTAATCTTATGATTCTAATCCATGAACCAAACGTCTCCTAAATGTGTTTTGGGCCTGAATATTAAATTCAATCTGATTCGAAAGATGTCTAAGCGGGTTGATACCAAACTACTAAAAAAAAATTTGTTAAATTTATTTTTAGAATGTATGAGTCAAGATTTTTACTCTTTACTCTTTATTAATATTCTATTAACTTGTATAGTTATTTAACTAAAAAATATTAATTAAAAATTTAAATTTAAATTTAAATTCATACATTCTAAAAAATATCTATCTCACTTTCCCAACTAAAAATCAAACTGCTTTTAGGAAAAAAAAAAAAAAAAAAAAAAACAGACTACTACAGGTTAGGACGGTCTGTTTGCTGCCGCCTAAACTTACACTACTATTAAATCATCATTATAAGTTTTTCTCAAATTTTTTTTTCAATGAAAAAATCGTGACATTTCTTTCCCACCTAACCAAAAAATGACAATTTTTTTCTTTAAAAAAAAAATGTTACCAAAAAAGAACCACGTGCTGTCCTTGTGACAACCGTAAACGTGGGCAAGAAGGAATCCCCGTTTCCTCCGACAGAAGGTCCAGCGGCTGCCACACGGAGCTCCGATCGATCCCTGCCTTCGGAGTTCGGACTGACCCAACAACAAAACCCACGCACGCCTTCCTCGTCGGAATCAAATATCGTCAGAGAAGCTTTCCTTCGGAAAACCCATCCGGCAATGATTTCTCAGTTCTTTGTGCTCTCCCAGAGAGGCGATAACATCGTCTTCCGAGACTGTAAGTCCTCCTCTCCACCTGATTCACATCTTCCTTCAACTCATTTTCTTACTTTCATCTTCTTCTTCTTCCACGAATTCTTGTTTCTCTCTCCGAATTTTGCATTTTTCATGCCTGTGTACAAGTGATGGCGGTTTTCTGAGGGAATCGAACGGTAATCGACGTTGATCGGAGGATAGGTGGCTGATGATATTCATTGATAAATTGCGAATTTTGTCCTAAAACTACTATTTTTGATTCGTTCGCGAAAATCTGATTAAAATTCAAGCACTATATGGATTGGTTTTCTTGATTTTGATTTATGATCGCCCAAATTGAAACCCGAACAGTCTGCCATAAGCATTTCGCGTAATGTTTTGTTGAATGCATGCAGATCGCGGTGAAGTTCAAAAGGGAAGTGCCGAGATATTCTTCCGGAAAGTCAAGTTCTGGAAAGAGGATGGAGAAGGGGACGCTCCACCTGTCTTTGTAGGTATTTTCTAACTGATTAAAAACGTAATTTTTTTTATGCTTCATTTATTAATATGTGAGGACTGTGATTGTGCGAAAAAAAAAAAAAAAAGAAAAAAAAAAAACAGAATAGTTAGGGGAAAAGACATGATTTCCTACTCAAAGACAATAATTTATGATCTCTCCTATCCGGGCCATATACTTTAGTATCCCAAATGGAGAAATATTAAATATTAATGCTTTTATTTATTTATTTATTGCATGTATAAGAGTTCCTGACCGTTTCTTATATGTTTTTCATTGCCCACAGAACGTAGATGGTGTAAATTACTTCCACGTGAAGGTTGCTGGGTTGTTATTTGCTGCTACAACAAGAGCAAACGTATCTCCTTCTTTTGTTTTGGAACTTTTACAAAGGATTGCACGTGTCATCAAGGATTACCTTGGAGTTCTTAATGAAGATTCCTTGCGGAAAAATTTTGTGCTCGTGTATGAGTTGCTGGATGAAGTCATTGTAAGTGCACCCTCGTGTTACTCCTGTTCTTGAATGGAAAATAGCCCGTGTTTTGTGCCTTAGCTATTTTGCTGTTTAGTTAAGAGCTTTGAACGTCGAGGTGACTCTTTCGTTTCGTGCTAGGATTTTGGTTATGTTCAAACAACTTCAACAGAGGTCTTGAAGTCATATGTCTTCAATGAACCACTTGTGGTTGATGCTTCACGTATGCCGCCTCTTGGCCCAGCTGCCATTTTTAGGGTATTGTTCTATGATAAGTTGCATTAATAGCGTGTTATTATATTAGGAATTCACAGTGTTGCTGACTTTTCACTTTCACGTTCTACAGCAAGGAACCAAAAGAATGCCAGGGACAGCTATTACGAAGTCTGTTGTAGCAAATGAGCCTGGAGGTCGGAAAAGGGAGGAAATATTTGTGGATGTAATTGAGAAAATAAGTGTTACATTCAGTTCCAGTGTAAGTACTATATGTTTCGCCTCATGATTCAGTTATTATTTTTTTTTCCTTAGCAATGTTAGCATTTCACTTCATACTGTTATCTCTTCAAGAAATTAACTAGAAGTTGTGAAACAAGGTTACACGAGAACTGTGTTTAGCGTGTTTCTCAACCACTGCCGGAATAAGATGATGTTGGAGAAGGGTCCGGCTCTGAACAGCATGCTTTGTGCTGTTTGACAGTGGCATTCTGGAGTCCTACTTCAACTAGTGACGCCAAACTGTGATACAATCATCATCATGACTAATAAAATGTTGGTTATGCAGGGATATATTCTCACTTCTGAGATTGACGGAACTATTCAAATGAAGAGTTATCTGACTGGCAATCCAGAAATTCGGGTTGCTCTTAACGAGGATTTAAGTATAGGACAAGGCGGAAGGTCAATCCATGGTAAATGATAATGGGATGTTCTTTAGTCATTTAACTCGTGTGTTCTTTCCGTTTATGATACATCTTGATGAAATGTGGTGGTGTTCTTGACCAGCAGTGTTAATGCTTGTTGTCTGTTGAAAATAACGTGTTCATTTACTTTTGTTGACTTTTCCTGCACCATATGAATGTTGTGACTTTTGCTGCAGACTATAGTAGTTCATTTGGGGCAGGGACTGTTACTCTGGATGATTGTAATTTCCACGAATCTGTACGTCTTGATAGTTTTGACATTGACAGAACGCTGACCATGGTGAGTGCTATTGAGGTGGTGGAAAAAATGGAGAAATGTGAGATATCTGGAGTCTTTATCTTTGTTAGGTTTAATTGTACTTATCATGGCAGTATTTTGACAGATACCACCTGATGGCGAATTTTCCGTGATGAATTATCGGATAACTCAGGAATTTAAGCCTCCCTTTCGTATTAATACCCTAGTTGAAGAGGCAGGACTCCTGAAGGTGCGTAGAACTGTTTACTCATGATAAAAGTAGCACCTGTTTAAGTCATTCACCTTAAACTAGTAAGTTACTTTTCTAGGCGGAAGTAATTATTAAAGTGCGTGCTGAATTCCCCTCAAGCGTCAGTGCAAATACAATTCTTGTACAAATGCCACTGCCAGCATATACAATTAGGTAACTCCTGTTTTTGCTTCGGATGTCATGTTACTGTCATAACAGTTTTAGCAGTCTCATTATGTCCAAGAGTTGGGATTCAAATAATGAAGACCAAAATGCTCAACAATGACAGCACAATTGCTTATGGGCCTGATAGATTTCATTTGCTAAACAGTGTCGTTTTAGTTCTCTTATGTTGCATTGCATTCGGGAATTATACACGCTCTTTGAAAAGATATTTAAAAAGGAAAGAAACGGTAATCTTATTAACCTTATATTATCCTCTTTATCACTGAGTATCTCATCTGCGTCGGTATAAATTTCAGGGCAAGTTTTGAGTTGGAACCTGGAACAGTTGGAAACACAACTGATTTTAAGGAAGCAAACAAGAGACTTGAATGGGGGCTGAAGAAGGCAAGAATGCTTTCCTCCATTCTCTCTGAGTTGCATTGTAGATATAGTATGATTTGGTTTACATTTCCAGATTTTGTAACAAGTGTTTCATTTTGTAGATTATTGGTGGTTCTGAACATACACTGCGTGCAAAACTGACATTTTCACAAGAATCACATGGTAGTTGACTATTTTATCTATAATAGTTTGTTACAGTTCTCTCTCTCTCTGTTTTTTTTTTTTTTCTTTTTTTTTTGGGCCAATGCAACGAAGTTTGTACTTATGCACCTCTATTTCTAAATTCCAGGAAATATTTTGAAGGAGGCTGGACCTGTTAGCATGACATTTACCATATCTATGTACAATGCTTCAAAGCTTCAGGTAAGCAATCTAGTCACATCAGTTGACCGTAGTTTGGAAATTAGCTCATGGTATGATCAGAACTTATAGAAAATACTTGAGAGCTTCAGTGCTCATTCAATTTTTCATGCAGGTGAAGTACTTGCAGATAGTTAAGAAGACAAAGACTGACAATCCTTATCGATGGGTGAGATATATCACGCAAGCTAATTCATATGTCGCTAGGTTATGATGCCTCTGCCTTCCCGGTTTCTATGTTCCTTTTCGTGCTTGCTTCGATTTCTCTTGCACCTAACTTTTGCCAAAACTAATGTGGTAAACCAAAAATATTTTTCAGCCCTTAGTAATGTAAAATCTTTGCCCTGTGCTTCGCAGAAATGTACCTATAAACGGTAGTGGAGTTTCGACATCTAAGCTTAACTTTGAAGTTCCTACTATGCTTAAATTTCTGCTTCTCGAAGTTAAAAGTCCTTATTTCCTATTTCTTATATTAAGAACTACCACTGGTCAAAAAGCTCTAATCATGGGAGTTAAGCTATCCTCATCTGAGCTTCTTGGAGAGTGAGATGGGGAATTGTTGGTTGATACACACAAATCAATAGGCTTTCTTATGTTGATTGTTGGTGATAAGATAGCTAATGGAGTGTGCTTTTCTGCAAAATAGTGAATTAAGTACAGTTTTGGTCGAAAACATCGGTGATGGAAAGTGCCCGTTGACAATTAAAAGATGTTAAGTGAATTGATGTGATAACATGCGTATGCTATACCTAATATGTTATCCCTATAAGAAAACATATAGGTGGGTTTAAAGAGGAACTAGATTCTATTTTATCCCTAAACTAATCAAAGTTAGTTAAAAGAGACTTTGATGGTCTAATCTTTCGGTTATCCTCAGAATAGGTGATACGGAAATGTTCTTCAGAAAATGTGGATTCCGATGAGCTAAGCTGAAGAAATTAGGGGAGTATAGAATACTATAGAGATATACCATTAATCTAGACTAGATACTCGTGCAATGAATAAAGTTTTAGCCTCTATTCGAATTCTAGATTATTTTTGGCATGGAAAATTTATAACTGAGTAGCTTTAGGAATACGATTCTAGTTCCATTACTCTTTCTGTGAAGGCTCGTTTTCCTTTTGTGAATGACCAGTGTATTTATATATTGTTTTATTTTTGACTAATCGGGTTCGACAATAAGAATCGTGTCTCTAATCATTTCAACCACAAAATAGTTCGTCGAAAACGGGAGAAATTAACGGACGCTTTAGTTTAGATAGATTTTGTAAAGAAGGGGAATATTGCTCTTGTATGTTTCACTGCAGCATAAAGCTGTGTGATACTTTTGATTTATTAATCGCAAATTCTTAATCTAGAATGAATTCCAATTCAACGCAGCAGCCGGCCAAAACGATATGAAATATTTTGAGCTTGTTTGGAGATGCTTAAGCTTTCGGTTGGCCAAGGGATTATGCTGTGTCATAATTTCATTGGTGTTTCCTTTATCTTTTTTTTCTTTTGGGTGTTTTAAGCTTTCTACAATTCGTTCTAGAAAGATCGCGAATTTACTTTTTTGTGATTACGTAAATACATATTCATACAAGTTGGTGAGTTTAATGTTTTTATACGTAAATAAAATGAAGAGCTCTTTCAAGCAAAAATAAGATAAAATAAAATGAAGAGATCCTGTACTTGTTAGGAAAAGAAAAATGGACAAAAACATCAAAAGGCCGTTTACTTATATAACATGTAAGGAAAAAAAGAAAGAAAAATCGTTAGATTGTGCAAAATGAATAAAGCACCCAGAAAAAAAAAATAAAAAAAATAAAAAAAATTAAAAAAATTAAACCACGGGCAAAATGGGAACATAGTTCTATTGCTGGTATTTAGGTAACATAAAGATGGAAAAAAGTTTTACCCTGCTGACTGAACACAGATGGGCACTCTGGCATCTGATGATGTAGTTCCCCAACCACCAAGCAGAATGCCAAATATTGCTGCATTTCTTTTATCAACAAACAAAATCACCTGAATAATCGGTTTATATTGCGCCAAAAAGATTATAGTAAATGAATGGTTTTTATGTTACATTTCAAGAGTACGTTTGGTAGTTTGTATTGTGTATTGTATTGTATAAGGTGTATTATATTTTATTATATTGTGTTACATTATTATAATATAATACGTTGTTTAGTGTCATAATGTATTGTATAATGAGTTAAAATGTAAAATTTTAATTATTTTAGGGTCAAAATGTAATTTTTGTAAAATTTTGAGGTCAAAATATAATTTTTCAAAAGTTGAGGTAAAAAATAAAATTTTATAAAAATTTTAGGGGTCAAAATGTAATTTTACAAAAGTTTTGGGGTCAATATGTAATTTTAAATTTTGAAGTCAAATGTAATTTTTAATAGATATATGAAGCAATATAGAAGAAATTCGTCAACAATATAAAATTTGCATTGTGCCTCTTAAATTTTTCAACAATTATAAGTTCTGATATGATTTTATGTTGGTCCGACTCCGACCTCTAATCATGCCTAATCTCTACATAAATTATTGATCTATTATAAAATAATATAATACAATACGTCAAAAATAAGCCGTATTCAATAATACTGTATAAACCATATTAATTTATCGTCCGTAGTAGTTTATACAATATAATGGTCACACCAAATATTATATTATTGTATTATTATATAATACAGTAGTTTAATACGTTCAAACAAATATACCCCATGTTTATTTTTATTCTCGTTGTGCATTACGGCATTAGGTAGTAAGTTTCACGATCCATAGTGGATGAGCTTAGTGCTTTTATTATTATTGCTATAATTAATTTTTGACTTACCTTTTAGATGAATGTGATGTGAGATTAATTTGATAAATGCCCTTAAATTATGTATCTTAGTTTAACATGTCCTTGAAATTTAAGGAGGGTTCATTTGTCTTTTAAAGTATGAAAAGTGATTCAAAACATCTCATAAACTAATTTTTTTCATAAATACCTCCTAAACTATTAATTTTGTGTCAACTTGCTCCATATATTTTAAAAAGTTAGGTGGCAATTGACACAAAAATAATACTTTATGGGGCAAATTGATTTAAAATCAATAGTTTAAGGGCATTTATAAAAATATAAATAGTGTCTTGTCACCAATTTGTTACTTTTATAAATATGTGAGACATTTTGAACTGAAATACATATTTTAAGAAGTGAAATGAAACCTTTTTAAAGTTCAGAAGGTATATTGAAATAATATACAAAGTTCAGACACATTTATGAAATCAATCCATCTCATATATCTATCACGATGCCACCTAGACCCAACTATAACTTTGCACCTTTATTCATATCTGTTTATCTATTTTTTTTTTTAATCGGTTGAGTAAATTACCTATTAGTTTTGATTATTAGTATCTGACTTGTGTTATTTTCATATATTTTCTTTTTATAAAAAAAAAAAGACGTGTTATTTTCATATATAAAGAGCATGTTACATAATTGCACGTTATCACGTTGGTTCCAATAATTAGCTGGGTCTTCCTTGGATAAAGCATAAGAGACAGGAAAATGCTTGCTAATGGGGGGAAAGGGAGTTGAATCTGTTTTTACCTTTTTTCTTTTCGTTTTTTTTTTTCTTTTTCCTTCTTGGGAACCAAATAGGGTTCTGAGCGACATGTCTGGATTTTGATCTTTGTGAATTGCGATAGAAAGAGATGGGGAGTGTGATGCAGTTGGATGCTTAATGGGGTTTGACCGACGATCGTTACTCAACAAATTGTGTCCCTACAGCTCTTGTCAGGGACACACATTATTTAAACGTTTTAGGATGAAGTAGATAAGCGTCAATGGCAAAAAAATGTCCACAAATTGACACTAAAAAAAAAAAGGAAGGTAATATTAGTGGAAGGAAAAACTTAATTAGAAGAAAACTGATAAATTTTTATACTTTATGATAACCACTAATGAAAAGATAACAATTTAAAACTCGAATATATAGGCATACATTAATGTTCATATCAAGAGGTTTCATCTACATTAGTGATTATAAGTATAACCTAATGTAATTCTATACATAGCTTTACTATAAAGTGGAGTTTACTTTATGATAACCACTAATGAAAAGATAACAATTTAAAACTCGAATATATAGGCATACATTAATGTTCATATCAAGAGATTTCATCTACATTAGTGATTTTAAGTATAACCTAATGTAATTCTATACATAGCTTTACTATAAAGTGGAGAGGGAAAAAGCGATTCCAGCTGCATTGGCCATTAGATTTACTTTCCGTCTTTTCCTCTATTATTTTGTCTCTTAAAGTTACAAGGTTTGTCAATAGGGTACGAAATATTGATTTCTTGTAAAGCGCAATTTGAACCGTTAAAATTGCATGTATTATGTGATTGCAATATGATTTTCATGTGATCACAAATGATAAATAAAAGTTCTCTCTTATAACATGCTACAGTATGATACATCTCACTAGACTCAAAAAAAAAAAAAAAAAGTACGAAAATGTTGTCGTCCGATTGATGTGTCCCTGAAAATCAAAACAACCTTTTTGGTGTGATGCTGCGTGCATGGGCAAGAGTTTCGCCAGACAATAAGCTTTAACATATGAAGACTTTGAAATAAGCTTCTTTTTTTCTTTCCCTTATTTTTTTTTTAGAAAGAAAGAAGCTTTATATTATAATGAAGACTTTGAATTTGAATTCTTCTTTACCTTAGGGCTTGACCAGCCCCATCATGAAATTACATAAAGGTAACACAATTATCTTATTATATTCTTAATCCCTTGTCAAAATCTGGTTTGAGGTCAAATATTGCATGCGTTTATCTAAGTTGAAAGAGGTTACATGAGAAGACACTAACTATTTTAATATAAGGAGAAAGAGAGAAATAGACCAAGACTTTAGATGAATTAAAATTAATAGACTAATAGTTTACATAAGTTAATAAATAGGTAAACTTATTATTTTTGTCTATAACTTGTCTGGTTATGAACCACATAACTTGACAAATTATTGTCCATAATTCACAATTTTTGTCCGTAACTTGTCTGGCTATGAACCATAACTTGACAAGTTATGGCCTATTAATTTTTATAACTAAAAATTGGCATAATACTTTCTTAAGTTTTTCATATTGATATATTTTCTACTATTTCCGTTTAATATATATTACATATATGCAGAAAGAAAAAAATGTTGAAACAATTTGGCTCGCTTAGTTCGCTGATTCGAGTTTTTAATTCGAGTTGAGATGTGATTTTATGTGAGAGCTTTTTACTATAGTAAAAAAGTTAGATGTGACTGTTTCTGAGAGTTTTTTACTGTAATAAAACTTAAATTTTAAACTCGAATTAGTGAAATAAACGTGACATTGTCAAAGTCGGCCTCTTTATTGGAACAGTCTTTAAAAGCCAAGAAAGTAGAAACGCCTCAACAGCACATTGTCTATTGCGGTACTTGGAAGAGATCAGCTTCAGCTCCTTACACGACTATTTCCATTATGCTAAAATCAGTTCGGAAAACTTTTTTTTTTTTTTTTTTTTTTTTTTTTAAGACAAAACTCGATTGTGTAAATTGTAATGCTGTCCAACAGAAAAGGAAACAGAAAACGTAAGCACGATAATGGAAGAATTGGTATCTAATAAAGTAATAATTAGACAAACGATATTATTGATAGTGGGTGTCTTGCTACTTCCCAGTCTTAATTAGTGGCACATCGTTGATCATTACCATTTACCACTTCCACATTTATAAAATCATTTTTCCATGATTAGCTAAAACCCCTTAATTAGTTTAACGATAATTAGGACTAGACATTTAATATATATATACTGCACTGGCAGTTGGGGGCAGTAAAGTCTTGTTCTACATATTTGAGAGTTTTGTGGTAACGTATGAGAAGAACCTGAATCAGTATGTAAGATACAATTATAAACCGATATATAATATATATATATATATATATATATGTGTGTGTGTGTGTGTGTGTGTGTGTGTGTAGAACAATTTAGAACTTGATAAAAAACAATCAACGATTAGAACCATACATACTGGTAGGCTTTTTCCCTTTATCTATTAGAGAATTTTTATATATTTTTAGGCATGATACATTATTATACCTTTATGATATGCTAATAAAGTAAGTCTAATTATAAGAGTACGTTTGGTATATGAATTTTTCACAGGCTTAAACTCATAATTTTAATTTTATTATAGTATTTTTCTCGTGTAAAAAATTTAAATTTCAAAAGTCATAATCATAACTATTAGTTTGAGCTCTGGTTTGATCCCATATATCAAACGGGCCATAAGTGTCCGCTTTAAAAATTGTTTTAATAGAAAAAATTATAGAATTTACTTTTAAGAGTGTATGAGTCTGAATTTTTATTCATTATTCTTGATTAATACTTTTTGTTAGTATAATAATTTGACCAAAAATATTATTAATCAAGAATAAAAAATAAAAATTCTGATACGTGTATTTTTAAAGAATATTTATAAAGATTACTCAAAATAGTACAACATAAAGCCTTTGAAATTTAATTAAATAGAAAAAAAAAAAAAAAAAAAAAAAACCTTGCCTCGTGGTAGGACAAAACAACTTTCATATATATGAGCTAATTAGAAGAAGGGTGGGCATATGGTAAGCGAAATGCACATGTCCTCTTCTTAGCCCCACTCAATAAAGGAATCTCATCGTACTATCATCATGTCCAACCGTAGATATTAGTTTTTCTCTCTATTCTACATTTGCGTCTCTCTCTCTCTCTCTCTCTCTCTCCAACCGTAGATATTAGTTTTTCTCTCTATTCTACATTTGCCTCTCTCTCTCTCTCTCTCCCCTCTTCAACTCACTCTAATCACCACCAAAGTAAGTGCAAGGATTATAACAGGGTCATCAAGAGAGAGAGAGAGAAAAAAGGCAGGAAAACAACAAATCCAAGATGTTAAAATCTCCAGAACTCCCGGATTGTTTCTATCCAAATCAGCCCACTTTGGTTTGCCCAAACTCCCCAACTCCAAAGCATTCCCTTTACCTCTCCAATCTCGATGACCAAAAGTTTCTCAGATTTGCCATCAAATATCTCTACCTTTTCCAAAACCCCGTCAGCTCTGAGACTCTAAAATCTTCTCTCGCCAAAGTTCTTGTTCATTACTACCCATTGGCCGGCAGGTTGAGGCCCACTTCCCAAGATGATCAGAAGCTTGAGGTTGACTGTAATGGCGAAGGTGCCGTTTTTGCTGAGGCATTCATGGATATCACTGCCCATGAGTTTCTTGAGTTTTCTCGGAAGCCAAACAGGTCGTGGAGGAAACTCTCGTATAGGGTAGAAGCTCTCAGTTTCTTGGATGTTCCTCCTCTTATTGTTCAGGTATAAACTTATATTAATAATATCCCAGATTTATTCAACTTATATTTTTTGAAAGAGAAAAGAAGAAATATTATTGTGTTTTGGGGTGTTTAATTTATTAATACATGAGTATGGTAAATTTATTAGCATATTCTAAGATGGCCTTAGTGCGCCAATATCCTATGACGTTGCCAATTATAGAAAAATAGTATAGTTCCATAAGCACTTTGATCAACAAGGAAGTGGAAACTTTCTTTTCTGGTGATTTATAATTATATACAAAAACTTTATTTAGTAATTCAATTTAAATGGTTTTATTTTCTCACTTTCTTCAGTAAAATTCACTACTGACCGTAGTGAGCTGGTACAGTGTCACAGTCACCTGAAACGGGTGTTAGCTTTGTCTTTTTGATTGAGCTTTACCAGTAATATCATTATAATAGTAATATTGACTTTCCTTTCCCTCACTGTTTTTATCGCTTTTTGAGAAGTCGATCTACATGGATTCCCAGTCAGTGAGTTCCCCTAAGGTGGACCGATATGAGCACTGTTCGACTTGGATTTTTCTATTTTCGTTTCTTTTTATTTTGTCCCGTCTTGTGTTTATTCAAGTTTCTTCCTCCTTTTAAACGGATTGCATTTAAGTTCTTTTTTTTTTTTTTTTTCCCCCGCTTTTTTAAAGGTGAAGTGTTACTATCTTTCTTTTTTTATAAATTGTCTCGCAAGGAAAGATGATACACAAATTTTAGTAATTAGATTAGACATTTTTTTACACAATAACTTTAGATATTTTATTGTAAGTTTAGATATTTTCCCTAATAATGAATAATTCAAACAGCATGAGATATGGCGGGGGAGGACATAAACTTAGGAGGATGCACGACTGGATTCTACATTGTAATTTGTATAAAGAAAGAGAAAAAGAAAAAAAAAAAAAAAAAAAGCTATACGTTAGTTAGTCCAACTTCTTTTAAATGCCACTACTATAGCCTGTAATTGCTCCATTTAGTGTTGCTTTCAAGATAATGGTAGCCGTGATGTTTCCATCATTTAGCTTAACGGCTACATCTCAGTTCCATGTTTCATATCTCTCTCTCTCTGTGTTTTTCACCTTTTTTTTAAATCTACTTTTACCATTTGATAGGTGACCAATCTTCGTTGTGGAGGAATGATCCTGTGCACCGCTATTAACCACTGCATATGCGACGGCATCGGCACTTCGCAGTTCCTGCACGACTGGGCCCATCTGGCGGCAAAGCAGAATCTGGACCCACCAATCCCACTAGTCCACTCTCGCCACGCGTTGAAACCCCGAGCGCCTCCTCACACGCCCTTCTCTCATCCGCAGTTCACCAGAGCAAACCCTAGGCTCGACGGCTGCCACGTGGACATCCTAAAGTTCCTCCAATCCCAGCCGCTGGTCCCCACCTCCTTCACTTTCACCCCTTCCCACCTCCTCCGCCTCAAACGACAGTGCGTTCCGTCCCTCAAGTGCACCACCTTTGAGGCCCTCGCCTCGCACACGTGGAGCTCCTGGGTTCGCTCCCTCGACCTGTCACCCTCACTGACAGTCAAGTTACTGTTCTCCGTCAACGTCCGAAAGAAACTGAGCCCAGAAATTCCCCAGGGGTATTATGGGAATGCATTCGTGTTGGGCTGCGCCGAGGCCCACGTAAAAGACTTGGTCACGCCCAATCTTCACCACGGCGTCACCTCCGTTCAACAAGCTAAATCCGCTCTCAACGACGATTACGTTAGGTCAATGATTGATTTGTTGGAGGACAAAACTGTAAAAACAGACCTCTCCACCACCCTGGTGATATCACAATGGGCCAAGCTTGGGCTCGAAGATTTGGACTTCGGAGAAGGAAAGCCTCTTCACATGGGCCCGGTTTCCAGCGATATTTACTGTTTGTTTTTACCTGTCGTCGGAGACGTTAATTCCGTTAGGGTTCTGGTTTCGGTGCCTGAGAGTGTTGTTGAGAAATTTGAGTATCACATGATGAACGAGTGTTTGGATAAAGAAGAAAATGGTGGTGATGTTAATGGGTTACGTGGAGAAGATAATAATGGATTAATTTGAATGATTTTATTTATTTTTATTTTTTGTGTGACTCCCTTTATTGTAATAATTATGCTTCGTGATGGGGAGAAATTACTTTAAAGTAACTTCAGACTGTATTGATTAATGTATACCTATAAGCATGATTATTTAATCTGAATTGCATGTCTTAGATTAATCTCTTGATGGTTTTGATTAACTTTACGTGAGAGAAGTAGGCTGAACTACCTTAAGATTGATATTAATTAAGGTGCTTTCCTAATACATACATTAGTTATTTTTTGTTTATATTGAAAAATATTTGTTTCACATTTATGCCGTAGAGTTTTTTTTAATGGAAAATTATTCTTAGGTATAGTGGAAAGTCATATTTGAAATATGATTAAACATGAAAGTGACAAATTAAAACCCCACCAACTTACAGCTTTTTTTCAGAAAATAAAAAATAAAATCACCGTGTTAAAAGCCGGAAAAAAATAAACCTCAATTTGGAATATTTCATGGATCGATCAATATTTCCCATCAAGTGCTTGTCTGGGCCAGCAAGCACAGTTTGAGCAAAGGCTGCTTTCTTTCTTTCTTTCTTTTATATCCATTTCCTGTTTTTTTTGGTCTACATGTGTGTGATTAGTTTACTTGTACGGAAAAAGGGGCAAAGTCGGAAATATTTGGGGAAAAGAAGATCTAAGTGGTCATAAGAAATTGAAGCGAAAAAACATAAGTGGTCATTATCTTTAGGAAAATAATACAAGAGAGTTGTTAATTGATATATTCAAAGCTCGACTTCTATGTACATATAGATATGTCACTTCTCCCTTCGATAGGTGCAGCATCCAATTCCCCATCAGTTCATGCAATTAATTAATGGGTTTTACATTGGTTTTTGAAAAGTAATATTATTTCTTGGACAAATTACACTTGTTAGCTCTGAACTAACCACTAACCTTCTAATAAAATGTCCTACAAAATTTAAAAATAATAATAATTTTTTTTGAATAATTCGCTATTGACATGCCTTTTCTGTAAAAATTACTGAGACATTTAATTTTTATTTTATTATAAAATAACGAATTTACCCTTAAAATCCAGATGTACCAAAAGAAGAGGAATTATTTTTAGACATTTCTAATCTTTTTCTTTTTCTTTTTTTATAAATTTGTTTAATAACCCACAAAGTGGAAAACCCAATCCATTGTCACTTCCATTGGAGAGTTCTTACTATCAGGCAGGAGAAGCAAAGGAGCTCACAAAAATGGCGGACATGTAAAGCAAAGCTTCTCAGCAAATCGAAAGTTTCTCTCTCTTATATTTTTCCGTACAGCACACCATTAAAAATGACTACTTTATTTACTATAGAATGGTAAATACTCGCCTTGTCCGTAACAATTCCCTAAAGCAATGCATTGGAATCGGTCGACAGCACGGCGTCGACGCGGCTAGCAGCCATTCTCCAGCACGCATCAGAGACGGTGGTCCCCTCGGGAATGGTGAGGGCTGTGGACAACCTCAGCTTCTTGACGGTCCTCACGCCGCTGACAATCCTTCAGAGGAAATCAAATCAACATTAGAAGAAGCTTTACACAAGCTTTTAACAAGAAATTCCAAAATCATCGACAAGAAACTCACGAATTGGCGGGAGGAGGAGGAGGAGGAGACGAGGGCTTGGAGCCATTAATGGCGGCGGCGTTGTCGGTCGGAAGGGTGAGTTTCTTGACGGCGGTGGAGGGACCGTGCTTGGTGGTTAGGCTGTTCCTCTTGGGGCCCGCTTGGCTGCTCATCTTCTTGGGTGGGTCCTCTGTTGGAAAACCTAAGGTTTCTTTCTTCTGCAAACAGATTCAATTTCGATTGCTTTGGCTGTAAGCTTGTTGTCCGTCTCTAACAACGAATTTGATTGACAGAATTTGAATATGAATCTTCCGATATGCAGAGAGAGAAAGAGAGGAGAGAGAATTTTATTTCTACCAAAATTTTATTAGGGAGAAAATTATTTATTTGCCCTGAGAGTCACATACTACTAATATGATATTTAACGTTTAAAATTTAATTAAGAAGTAAAAAAAAAAAGGAGAAATGATAAGAACAAATTGTTCAGGGAAAAATTTTATTATTTTTAAACTTTAGGATGCATTTTATTAGAAGGCCAATAATTCATGGGAGACAAATGTAATTTGTCCTTATTTCTTATACGAGTAATACATACATGGACTTTTAATGGTTATATTTCCATTGTGACTACCATTAAAGATAAAAATTTGATGACATGTTGTGATAAAAGTCTAATCTCATTAATTATTATTAATTTTTTAATCGATTATCTAATTTATTATAACATTTGAATTAATATCTTATAGTTAATACAAAGTTACCCATCAATAGCTAATATCCATCCACATCTTATGAAAAGGGCACTGGCAACAAGGTCATGTGTGTACAATTATTTCTAGCTAGTGATATTCTATTTTCCATGTTCAAAGATTTATGGCACTATTTTGGTACTAAGACGCTAAAAGTAGAAGCAAATTAACACTACATATCGGCCAGCTAATGACTCATGAGCATTAGTATCAAAATTATTCAAAGTCCGATCTGATGTCGGCAAATCAAGGCAAGTAGTGCTTTACAAGCAAGCAAAGAACCTAAGACATTCAAGAAAACCAAGTTGAAGTTGGTATTTTATTAGACTGCACTTTAATTTTGAAAAGACACTTCCTCCTAATTTTCAACAACCACCACAGTCAATTATTCATATAATAGAATTGGGCTAAAATGAGTTGGCTAGCTAAGTTGGAGACAATAATAATAGTACACTTGTAGAAATAATTAACATTAGTTTTTTTGCTTAGTAGTGATCAAGGGGGATTCCCAATCTCACCCGGGAACAATTTTATCCCTTAAATAATTTCAAAAGGTGCTCCTTATCTCTTTCCCAAACGTGACTTCAACTAAGGAATTGTATATTGAATAGCAAAAGGTAGCCGACTAATGCAAGTGCCAATTATATTCCTCTACTTCTTTCCTTTAATTTGTAACCCTATTGGCTTTCACTGTTCAGTAAACTTGTACGTATATATTAGTGGCAATCAATATATATATTATATATATATATATGTATGTATGTATGTATATATGTGCAATAAGCAGTGCATCTTTCCCTTTAGTTTATTCATCAAAAGCAAATGGTTTGTGGTGCGATCTTCATCTTGCTTTTGAGTGCATGCCATATCAAAGAACCAATACAAAATGAACAACCACCCTGTGGATATAGCTAGTTAATTCGTAGCTAGTTGTTTGGAAGCTTGAAAAGTATTTATCAACAATAATTGCACATTTTCAAAAGCTAATAGATATAGCTTGGTGCTTGGTTGATAGATATATCAAATTTAGGTCCACGAGAATATTTTCATTTATTTCATCTTTGAAGTTGGAGTTAGGTTTGATGATAGATATTTTGAAAAGCATAAAATGTTAAAAGATTTTGTTTGCCCTTTTGCTCGTGCATTTGAGATTGTGGACATGACACTTCTGTCGCCTTCTATATATCATTTCCTCTATGCAATCTGATATATATACGCGTTGCACTGCAATTATATTCTGTAAAGTTTTGTCTCTTTGTTTCACTTTCCCTTTATGTACTATATATTGTATCCTTCTTCTACATATTTCAAATGGACTAAGCTTATAATAAAGTTTTTTCACTTCTCACAGTTCGAATTTTCAAAAATTATAAATTCACATAATAATATAGTTGATTTAAACAAAATATTAAGATTAAAATATGAATATGATTAAAAGCCAAAACTTGAGATATGATTTTTTTTTAAAAAAAAAAAAAACAATATGTAAATACCAATTAGAAGATTCCAGGGGATAAAAACTAGTAAAAAATGATTGTCTAGGGCAAGAGCATAAGGAGCCGGCCGGGCCTAATGTAGCTCCGTCCAATGCTGGCCATCAATTTGTTGCACTATATACCTATATGTGTATGTTAAATTATTCCACATCCAATACCCAATTACCAAAACTGTTTATATGGTCTCAAGAAAGGGGGGAAAAAAGAATAATGCCTCGTGAGGTTTGAATATGATCCTCAAAAGGTAAATACAATATATATATATATATATATATGTATATGTATATATATATGAATAAGAGCTTTGTGGTATCACCATTGGTTGTAGTGCGATAATAGGAAAGATGACATACCTGTATTCTCATATATTATTTAAAGATCAATTTCTATTGTCCGCTGTAAGTATAAATTTCTACATTTTATCAGTCTGTCAAAATTTAACATTTTGAAATGCTAGTTGACGAATTCTTTTTTTTTTTTTTTTAGGCCTCGTTCATTTCACCGATTCGAGTTTTTAGTTTTAAGTTTTTACAGTAAAAAATTTTCAGAAAATGTCATATCTAACTTTTTCTGTTACAGTGAAAAACTCTAAAAAAATATCACATCTCAACTCGAATTCACGAAGTGAACGAGACTTTAATAACTTTATGTTACCGTACATCTATATCATCGTAAAATACGCATGGTCTGGAAACTTACACATGGGCGGGATGGTAATTTTCGTGCAAGCCATCACCGTAAAATTTAGCCCAGGAGTCTTCAAAATCCAAAATTAAAAAACTTAAAAATTAAAAAGCTAGGGAGTACTACTTCAATTTAGGCCACTACTAGGCTACTTTATAGACCCACATGAATGTTAAAGTATCCCAATCATCTCGACAAATCTAAAGATCCTAATTTGATGCTTTATGGATCGACAATTTGAAAGCGCATCTTTTGTACTAATTAATTAGGTTACTTTATGTGGATTTACTTTGTTTTTTTCTTGATTAATATAATTGCTAGAACTAAACGACATATACATACATACATACATACATATATATATATATATATATGAATGAATTCTATCTCTAGATAGCAGCTACAAAGATTATAAGCAAATAATTTCCAGCTTGATTCTCAAGCCTTGAGGCTTGGTAATTGGTATATATAATTGGAACTGATATTTGACTCCTAAGCTAAACGATTCTGAAGTGACACCAAATCTGTTGCGCGTGATTATAAAGAATTCCAAGAGTGATTTTATGACGAGGAGCTATAGACACAATCAATTCATATCACACTTTAGATTAAGCTCAAATGATTGATCGAGTTTTGATCATTCCGGGAATTATAGTATCTCTACTTTAATCTGTTATTCAAACACATTTAAAATGAGTATAGATTCTCCGTTCACTTTTACTATTGTTTTAGATTAGTACTGAGCCAATCTCGTATGTAAACATAGACTAGAGATATCATCTTAAAAAAAGCTAATAATTAGTTTATGAGAATAACAAACTTGTTAATTATCAAAAAAAAAAAAAAAAAAAAAACCAACTTGTTAACATTGTACATGACTACATAGATAACAAAGTCAAAGTTAGCGGACTCTAATACTTTAGGCGCTATTTGGTATGCAACATAAGACGATATTAGATGGGATAGTTTTAGGATAATGGATTGGAATGTATGGAAAAAGAGAATTAAATTTTTGTTTAATCCAATACCATGTTTGATGTTGTGTTATTAAGATAAAGACGTTTTTACAACAAAATTTTAAAATTTAGGATCAAATTGTAATTTTTGAACTTGAAGGGCAAAAATATATTTTTTTAAGTATTTTACTCTTATAAAAATTGTATTTTGACTACTAAATTCCTAAAAAATTAAAATTGAGCCCTAAATTCTATAAAAATTTACAAATAGGTCCCTATAGTTACACGTTATCCCATGTTTCAGCAGAGGATAATAACATCCCCTTCTAAAGGGATTTGAGTATGGGTTGAAAAAATTTATCCAATCCAATCCTTTAAAAAGTTCACCAAAAAAATATAATATTATCAATCCTCACTGCACAGAGCCCTAAAATCTTGTGTGGATTTAAATTTTTACTTATTATTCTTAATTAATATCCTTCTTAATTAAATAATTATAATAATTAAAATAATATTAATTACGAATTACGAGTAGAAATTCAGTGCCACACTCTCAAGGTAATTTCAACACTTTTCTCTTTTTAGAAACAAAAGCAATAAAAATTGCAAGTGCGTCACATGCACTGTGCAGTGCAAGGTTTAATAATTGGGCTTCGTCGTTAGGACTTTCCTATTTGGGCTTTCATTATGCTACAAATTATTGGGCCTCTAACTGAAACCGGATATGGCCCAGTAATTCAAGAGTAGGCCCATAAGAAATTAAGATATGCGTGTTACGTGCTGAGAAAGAAAAGAATCTAAAGGAGAGTCAAGGAGAACAAATTTATAGAAAACCTGTGAAGGAATATCCCAACGGTCAGCGAAGGATTAGGGTTTTTTTAATTCCTATCTTAAGTTGGCGACACAAAGCAAACGACATTCTTCAGCTTCCTTTCACTCGCTTTCTCACCCCAATCTCTCCACTTTCCACTCGTTTTCCTCTCTCTTTCCATTTTCCTGTTTTTTTGTTTTTTGTTTTTGTTTTTTTTTGTTTTTGTTTTTCCTTTTGTTTCTCGGGAAATTACGAGGCAAAAGAGAGAGATAGAGGAAAAAAAAAAAAAAAAAAAGAAGCTTGTTGCAATTTCGTTCACCTTCGGTTTGCTAAACTTTTCTTTTCGGACTCTAGGGTTGGAGTTTCGTAGAACTTCAACAAATTTTCGGATACTAGGGTTCGTCCTTTCTCGTTAGGTGATTCTCTGTTTTTTTTTCCCGGCTAAAACATAAGGTAATTCTGGTTGAATTGGGAATTTTTTCTATCCTCTTTTTCCGTATTGTCTTCGGTTGAATTAGCAATTTTGCGGATTCTAGGGTTGGAGTTACGTATTGCCATCAGCTGTATTTTAGCAATTTTTTAGCGTTCGGTAATTCTGGTCGGATAAGGGGATTTTATTCATCCTCTTCCCCGATTAGGTAAATTGGTGCTTCTCTGAAATGTTTTAATCTTGCGCATGATTTTTTTGGGTTTTTTTTTTTTGTTTTTTTGTTTTTGTTTTTTTGTTCTTTGTTCTTTTATTTTTTATTTTTTTTTATTTTTACACTTTTGGATAGTTCATTGAGATGAAAAAGCTACCATTGCAATTTGCAGGTGAAAGGTGGCTGGGAATCTTCTGCACTAGGAAATGCGAGTGTTTCAACAACCATGATCGTGTTGGAAGAATCTCAATTCCCTGTGCGTAAGTGGTATTTCAGTAAAGACGAAATTGATAATCATTCTCCGTCTAGAAAGGATGGTATCGACCTGAAAAGGGAGTCACATTTGCGGAAGTTGTATTGCTCCTTTCTTCAAGAGATCGGCATGAAGCTAAAAGTGTGAGTGCAAGAGCTTCGCTTTAGTAATTATCATAGTATCTGTTATTGCTAGAAAAATGAAGAATGGCTCATGGCTTCTTTTTTTGTTGGTTCATTGTTTGATTGGATAACTTATTTCCGTGTTCTTATCTAACCTAATCGTGATCTTCTCGAGTCATGCTAAAACCGTTTTGCCTTTGCAATCTGCAATTCGTTGAAGCAATCTTCTAGTTTTGGAATTCCATCTTCAAGGATAGAGAAACTGTCGTTCTCAATATTCTTATGTTCCACGAATTGATTAGAAGGCCCAGTCAATAACCGTTTATAGTTGTTTCAAGCTGATCATTACTTCAGAACTTTGCATCACTATCACGTTTTAGATTTTCCAAGACACATTTTCTGCTTACAGTCCTTGTCTTCTATTCGATTGAATGTAGCTTATAGTGTCTTTTTTAGTTTAGTTTGCTTTTTTTACTTTTTAGAATAGCTGTTTGTACGTGGCGTGTGTCCTAAGATTAGAATCTCTATTTCGTTGGTCATTAAAATGTTCCATGTCATGTCATTGTTTAGGGGTTGATGATATGTTTCTTGCAGGCCTCAGTTGACAATTGCTAGTGCAATGATGATGTGCCACCAATTTTATATGCGCCAGTCTCTTGCTAAGAATGATTGGCAGGTAATACAATGTTATACAGTACGTTGTTGTTATTTAATGAGTAAATATTTTTTTATAGATGAGGAATGATTATAACGCTTGTGAATTTTTTCTAGACGGTTATTTAGGCCGACATTTGTATTCGCCTTCAACGTGGATAAAATCATAGACATGAAACCGCTGAAATGTATGAATTATGAAAATTTTCTTTAGAAAGATATTTTGTTTCTCTTAAGCAGCCATCGAACCTTTTTTTTTTCCTGAACTTTACAAATGCGTTAATGCAATATACTTGCATTTATTTATTTGTTTCTGCTCTATTTCACTTGTAACTCTTGTTAACATGGTAGTGCTACGTTGCAGACAGTTTCAACTGCATGCATCTTTCTTGCTTGCAAAGTAGAAGAAACACCATGCTTTTTGAATGATGTTGTGGTTGTTGCTTATGAGATGATGAACAAATGGGATCCTTCTGCATCTCGAAGAATCAAACAGAAAAATGTAAACATGTTACATGCTCGTACTATCTGCAACCTGATAAATTTGTTTGCTTCAGCGCTTAGTTACCACTTTTCTGTTATGCAGGAAGTTTTTAATAAGCAGAAGGAAGTAATCTTAGTTGGGGAAAGACTTGTGTTGTCAACTATCGCTTTTGATCTTAATATTCAGCTTCCTTACAAGCTGCTTGTCACGGCTTTAAAGAGATTGGACATTTTTCCTAACCTTGCTAAGGTGGCGTGGAATTTTGTTAATGATTGGTAAGAGCTTTTATTACTCTTAGTATTTAAACATTTTTTATTTTGTTAACCATTTTTGCTTGCCAATGGGATTGTAGGCTTCGCACAACATTGTGCTTGCAGTACAAGCCCCATTATATTGCTGCTGGCTCATTATTTCTTGCTGCCAAATTACAAAAGGTGAAACTGCCTAAAGAAAAGGGAAGAGTTTGGTGGCAGGAGTTTGATATTTCACTAAAACAATTAGAAGGTTTGTCAACTTTTGTCTATATATCCTTTTTTTCTTTCATTTGTCCTGAACTTATGTTGTTTTGAGTATTTGTATTCTTGGCCTGTAACAGTTACAATGTGTTGATTTAAGTACTATGCTCATTACAAAGAACGGTTATAGCTTGACTATATGGTTTCCCTTATTTCTTTATTGGTTGCCACATTCTTGTAGTTGAATCCAAGTCTTTACTCTGAACTGATTTCTGGCTCTCTGATTATTTCTTACCTCAAAAGAATTTTGTCTCGTGTAAAATATTTTTTCAGAGGTCATTCAAGAGATGCACAGATTGTTGGGGCAGGACAGAAAAGAAGCTCTTCCATCCACAGACAGGCCAATTCAATCTAAAGCTGTAGTTCAAAAGCCGTTAGAAATTAGCTCTCAATCAAGTATTTCTTCGAGTGGGTCGATTTCCAACAACCATTCTAGCCGTGGAAATTTAGCAGAAGAAAGAGGATCTACAGAATACTTGGCATCTAATTGTAGCCAGAATCTGATAGAGGGTGTTAACTGCACAACAGTGAAAAGTGTTTTACCATGCCGGACAAGCGACAGTGGTAGTGCAAGTACTGTTGTTGAGGAAGGGGATTATGAGGCGAAAACAATGGAGGTTTTCTCTGCTCAGAATAACTCTACTAAGATTGATGGTAACCGCATTAGGGAGACCTTGAAAAGGAGGAAGTCTGATGGAGTCATAAAGAAGTTGTCAGAAGCGATGGGAGCTGAAATGGGCAATGAAGCCTGGATAGAAAGTGAGGTAGAGAACAGAATAGAGACTATGAATAGGGCCGCCAAGAAGAAACACAGATGTTGTGAGGTTTAATCGAATTGAAGCTGGAGTTTTATGCCGCTCGTGAAACAGACAACTTCCCTGATGAGATGTGTACATATTGCTTCCAGCATAATTTTGTTGGCTGCTTGTTTTTTTTTTTTTTTTTTTGGCCATATATTGTGTCTTGACACGAGTTTGAAACTTGTACAATCTACGGTTTCTCTTTATATTGTATATGCAGGCATTCCACTTGGCGGTGCAATCTCATGTAGGAATTGCGACTTGCAAGGTTATATTATTTTTTGCAGATAGCATCTTAACCGTCGGTGAACAGTTTGGCTTGATATGGTAGTTATTCCTCATGGTGAAAATGAAAGATATATATATATATATATGTATTTATGTACTTCATTTTTGGTCCTTCTAGTGGCCACTTATCTGCTGACTTCAACGTATTAATCCCCAATCAGGTACTTGCTTTTTCAGCTATTAGTCTTTGTCATTTATTTATTTATTTATTGTTTTTATAACAATTTGAGGTGGGTGTTCACTAGGAATTTGTGAGTAATAAACTTGTGAATTGAAAAATATTTGCTAAACCGTCTGTAAGGATGATGGATGTTATTGGAGAAATAAATTAAGTAGCCTACCGGAATCTGCTGAGAGTTTTAAAGTAAGTTTTGAATTTGGGTAAATGGGATTTGGTGGAATTTCTAATGATTACTTCTCTCGGTACGATGTGCTTAGCAAGGGATGGGCTTAGCATTTCGGCCCATTAATATGGGCTGTGAGAAAAACTTTCGGGCTGGATAGATACTGTAGCGTGCCTGATTCCCATTCCCAGTTATCATTTCCCAAAACTATGACAGAAAGTTGATACCTGACTATTTTTAAGCGAAATTAGGGAATATTGTTAGATAGCAAAAGCCCCACCCAGAATGATTATAAGACAGTGGATTTATAAGTCATTGGATTCCCATGCAAGCGAGTTTTATAAGGTTGAGTTTTACTAGATGGGTTTGTAATAATTGGTATCGGAATCAATTCACCACGTTGGAGGTTTGAATGAATGCGGTTGCATTATAGACTGGATTAAGATGTGTTGGTAAAACCGTGAAAGCATCAAATATTAATAGTCGAGTGAAGCCGCCAAAGAGGAAAAGACTACCGCTAGGTCAATGTCTATAATGTGAACAAGCTTTGATTTGCGCCCAGATATGGATGGTGGAATGTTACAAAACTACTATGTCGAATGTGAGATCGGACGTAGTATGGGCTCTGGCCCTATGAAATAAGGCAACATTGGGAAGGCTGTTTCCCGATACAATGCAAGATCCGTGAGGTGACCTAGCTAGGAAGATGGGCATTGTGGATGGCGAATGTGGAGCGTGGAGGAATGTTACGTATCAAAAGTCTCACATGGAGCAAATAGTGAGTTTACAAGTGTTTCGGTTCCCTCCGCTTGCATGCCGATTTGTAACAAATATCCACTCTTTAACTCACACGTATAGTTTTGTAATTATTGTTATTATTAATATTATCAAATTCCTTTTAAGTTCCTATGTAACCAAAGAAAAATAACGGCGGGACTTTATAATTTAAGGACATAAATATCATCTCTCTCTCCAACTGAAATTCGAAGTTCTTGTAGCTAAGAGCACATCATGAAGAATATATCTATGACATAAATTTGACCTGATAGCATTGAGCACTGAAGTTTCTGGAATGGACAAATACGGTACTCTTTCTAGCTGGCTCCAGAATTTCTGTAGTTCCCCCCGTTAACTCTTCTTCGTCCACTTTTATTTCAATCATAAAAACCTTGTCTTCTTTTAGTTATTTTTTCCCCCCCTTTAAATTGTTTTGTTTTGTGTACTCTCTACAGATTTAACTTCGTACATCTTTTGTGTACAGCTATTTTTATTTATTTTTATTTTTTGGATATCTCATTTGTGTATAGATTGCTCACCCTAGTTTCTTTCTCTCTCTCTGCTTCTCTTTCCATTTAGGTATCATGGAAACACTGAACAACCCCACCGATTCTAAATCAAAATGAATTTATATATAGGTTATTGAATTTTTTTTTTTTTAACTTCGTACATCTTTTGTGTACACTATTTTTATTTATTTTTATTTTTTGGATATCTCATTTGTGTACAGATTGCTCACCCTAGTTTCTTTCTCTCTCTCTGCTTCTCTTTCCATTTAGGTATCATGGAAACACTGAACAACCCCACCAATTCTAAATCAAAATGAATTTATATATAGGTTATTGAATTTTTTTTTTTTTAAAGTATGACACACTTCTTAACCATTAGATCATTCGTTAATTTTTCATATTGATACATCCATTTTGACTTGTTTTATTATTAGTAGAGTATTTTCTCGTACCTCGTCACAACTCATCAATGTTACTGCATCAATGAATGAAGATAATGTTTCTTGATGGGCTAGCTTTCTCACGTGCTATCAGAAGGCAATATGGCGACTTTGTTATCAATTGACAGCGACTCAATGACTACTGATCGACTTAACAGGTGCGTTGAGCATAGTAGGCTAAGAAACTTTTTTCCTTTAATTTGTGATTAATAAAATCTGATTTTTTTTTTTTTTTTGGCCACTGTATAGCTTCTTTTAAGAAAGAAAATATTTACTATCAGTTTGACGCCTTTGACTGTCCACGATGTTACAGATGGATGGAAGAAACATTGTTTTTTCTTTTAATCCTGTAATTTGCATTAAAGTCTGAGGTTGACATCAACATAGGAAAAAAAAAAAAAGGAAGGTTTGGGACGTGAAATGCTTTAACATTCCTTCTATTTGGATGAGAGAAGCGCTTGTCATATATTGGTTGCTTTTGCTCTTTATTATCCCTCTTTGACCAACAGTTCCCCACATCTTGGGCACACACGGAAATGTGATATAAAGATTCCTAGCACAAAATATTCAACATGACACGGCAAATTTTATTTCATGTCACAGAGTTCCAGTGTTTGAAGATGTAGAGCCATGTTTGTGACCCATTTTCTATCTGGTCTCTTAGAAGAAGGAAATCGAAATGTGGGATCAATCAATCAACAAAAAAGAAGGGGAAAAAAAAAAAACAAAAAACAAAACAAAACATGTCCCCTATATAGTTCCTTCATAACCAAGGGTGTGTAGTGGATTCAAAACCAGCATTGTGGATCATAGGGTCAATTAATCATGCATTGTGATATAGCTATAATTTCTTTTAAAAGAGAAAATAAGGAAAAGAAAGGGAAAAGCTGATAGATTATAGGGAATCACATATAATAAGGAAAATAATGTTATTTATATGGTTGAGTGGGCATAGAAAGCAATGAAAAGCATGGCCCCATAAGTGTTGGATTTCATGCCCCTGAGCTTGAGAAGGCATATATTCTCCTGTTCCGGTTTTTTGTCTTCTTCTCAAGACAACTTTTAAATCCTGCAACTTTAGACCTCCTTTTAAGGGTTTTGCCAAATATTTGACCTAAAAGTTTTATTTACATATTCGAGTGAAAAAGCAACACCAATCAATATTAGACTTACATATGAATTAGAGAATAGTTAACAAGCAAAAAATAATTAGAGAAGAAAGGAAAACAGTAAAGCTAGCTAATTTGTGTCATGGTAAATCTCGTATTTTGCAGCACCAATGACGCATATAACTGAAATTATCTTAAACCATAAAATCTAGTGAAACTAAATTTTTAGGATAACCGATAACGTAAGTGATAAAGATTTTAAAATCACGCAACCAGCTAACATTTTCGTGGTCGAAGAAATTCATTGTAAATAGATTTGATGCCTTAATAAGAGTTAAAAATAAAAATAAAAAAAAAATAAAAACCTATTCTCCGAAGTAATATAAAGATGTGTTTTCTTTCGATACTAATTTTAGTAGATCGAGTTCGAAAGCTTCATAAAATTGCTCAAGCAATTGTTAAAAGCTAAAAGGAAAAGAAAAAAGAGAAAAAGGCAAACTTATCAGATGTTCCAACTTTAAAGATCCATTCGTGACAAAACCTAGACCTACATGTAAGGCCTTTCGAATCTTTTTACGGGATAGGCTTAGAAAGTTGGCCTAAAGATTTAATTGCAAAAAGTTCTTTGGCAATAGTTCCATCAGTAACGTATGTATACAACTAGCAAGATTGAGAAATTAGAGAAGTAGTAATGACTCTAATGAGGATTAATTATTTTGGTGAAGAACCTTCTAATCCACTCCCATAAACGAGACGGGGATTAAAACTTATTTTGAACTCAGTAAAGTAATCAGATATTATTTGGAAATTCGTAAAACTTTACAAGAAAGCATATTATATCTATGATAGGTGCCGCACATGTGTGTGTAGTGGCTGTTTGACCCTAGCGTTGACTGGATAGGACTCTTAAAAAAAAAAAAAAAAAACTGTTCTTTCCATTTAATGATGATGATGGGTCACTAAAGTCATCAATGATGATAAGATAAGAAGGAAATTTGTTTTTCATAAAAGAATTTACAAAATAATTTCATTGTACTTGAAGGATTTAATGTAGTCTCTCTAAGCCAAAAAAAAAAAAAAAAAGGAAGAAGAAGAAAAACAAACAAAATTAAACTACTATAAACTCTACGTGTTATTATTATTTTTTCTTCTAATACAACCTAGCTATTGGCCCCTCTGGTTTTCCAAAATGAATGAACTTTATTAATTTGCTCATTTTCTCATATTTATAATATTGCTTATAAAAAGACTGGAGTCAAATATAGTGCCCCTCATGACTATCTTTTGGAAAAAATATGAAAAGATTTGATTGGCTAAAGAAAAAACACGAGGCTAACGTTAGGTATACGGTATACCTATTGGCAATACCGGATACCCCTTTTTTTTTTTTTGTGGTTTGCTTCAAGTCTTCAACAAAAGTAAAGCCTTCTTAGGGTTTTGTGCCCCTTATAAGCCTTTATAGTATATTTTGTGTATTTGTATGATGGAGCATATAAATATGTAAATGCAATTATGTAGTTATGTTAAGACGAATCTTTGAAGAATCGAGGAAGTAAGAATAATAATTGGTATTTTTCTATTGTAAACCTGATGAGAGCAGCTTTAGTGATGAAATGAATCTTGGAAGATAGTGAGACTAGGAAATATGAAAAAGTTAAACAAGCAAAGGAAAGAAAGAAAGCACTCGATAAAGAAGAAAAGCTTTAAAGGAAGAAGAAAAAAATAGTTGCAGAAATATATATATATATTGTGAAATGGGTGGGCGTGCTTGTATAATATATAAGGGTAAGAGGAGAAAGAGCTCAAAAGCAAAGCTAAGCTTGCCCATACTCTCAAGTCTGATCTCACATTCTCCCATCAACTTTTCGTCTGATGTGAACTTTTGTGGGGCTGATCAAATTATTAAAGTCCTTCTTTATTGATGAATGACAACTTAATCATTCTTAATTAATTTTATTTATTTTGAGCTCTCTGTCTCTTTTTCGCATAAATAGATAAAAGATAAGAGATAAAAGTGAGATAACTTGTTCCTGAGATTTGTCATGGTCATTGAGAGGCTCTTAAAAACCAGAATAGTGTATATATATATATATATATACTAATTGAGTCGCTATCCTTGAGAATAATGTTTGGCATCGCAACATAAGTTTTGCATGCTAGCTTGGCCATGGTTTCTTATAACTCAAGAGTAGTAGTACTATAATACTCTTTAATTAGCAAATAATAATGATAATATTAATAATAATAAGTAAGATACACACAAGAAAACGCCAAACTAAAAACACCGACCGCAGACCAATTGAAACAAAAAATTTGAAAAGGGAATAGTGGGGAACAAGATGTAGTTACAGGGTGTATATCACAATTTTTGGTCTAGGAAATGGCCAAAGATTCTAGGGTTAGAGTTTATATCTTGCTTCCACTAGGCCATTTTATCATTGATAATTAGTACATTTTGCATATAAATATTAGATGAGATTTCTATTAATCTCAGTCTCAAATCACGCTCTGTATCTAATCGTCATTATTATTTTGAAACAACATGTTTCATTTTTCTGAAAAAGGTATTGTGATCATTGTGCAAGTATAATCAGCTGCATATATGTGTTTTTTTTATGACAAATATTAATACACACATAATCTTAATGTATCTATTTCGATACATAGGTATATTAAGATTGTCAGGATTTCCTTTTTTATGCGTTAAAAGTAAATGGATGCACCGCCTTGTGTATTTCGTGTGGCCAATAATAGCGGATAGTGACTGATTCTTTCATTATTTCTTTGCTGAACTTTACTGTCAGATTTCTATTGAAAGCAAATTCACTGAAACTGAAAAATAAAGAAGATGGAACTTTTTTTATACTATCTAATATTACACGCTTATAAGGTATTAATAATACTACTAATATATATATATATATATTATATGTATGTATGTATGTATCGTATGTATGTAGGTGTGTGTGTACGTGTTATTACACGCTTATAAGGTATTAATAATACTGCTAATATATATATATATATATATATTATATGTATGTATGTATGTATCGTATGTATGTAGGTGTGTGTGTGTATACGTGTGTCTTGTGTGTTTGCGCGTGTGTGGAGGCCCCTTAATACCATGCGAATAAGGAATGGTAAAAATATAGCATATATAATCATGGAAGGAAAATAACAAACTGACATAATTTATTTTTTTAATATATGTTCAAGTACTACTGCTGATTATTTTCATAGACAACGTCCACAAGTGAAATATGTGGCCTTTATTGTTGGTCTCCATCGAATATTCACAATGTTTCCCTTTATTCTTCTCCTTTCTTCCCACAGCAAAAATGCTGAGGCAGTTTTTGCTGAGTACGTGTAAAAAACACTTTCTTTTGTAGTTAAGAGGAAAAGTAGCTTTCTCAAAATTAAAAGGAAAAGCCAAAGTAGACGTCCTATATTTGACCACAACCTATATGTAACTGTAGTGTCGTGGAATGATCATCTGAGTATTAATGAATATATGCCCATTAATTTTTTAATAATACTATATCTTGTAGCGAAATCATAAAGATAATTATCGTGGCTGTTAGGAAATAACTTGATAAGGTTCATGATCAAGATGACATCACATACACACGATCTTTACACTAAATATAAAAGAAAAAGACAGAAAGATATATATTATACAAACCACAAATTAATATACTTCTTAAGTTAGACACATATTTAACATCTTTATTTCATTGAAAACTCTATCATTTGGCGCATCATGAAAATTAGACTAAAGTTCAAACCGTCATCTTCATGAAGGGACTTCCATGAGGCTGATAATTGAGACCCTAAGGCAAGAGTACATATATATGACGTGCTTCATCCAATGACAAAGCTTGGAGTACATTTTATGATCTGACAATTTATGAACTACCGTATTTCGTTCTACGCTAGCAAAGAACGCGGAAGTGAAACTTCACCAATAATGAGAAGAAAAGTACAATTTTTTTTTTTTTCCCTTTCTCCACGGGAAGAGATAAGAATAAGTACAGGGTAAATATTTTGTTTGTGTCTAGACGAACTGAGGGAGGGAAAGAGCTGTCTTGTAAATACTGTTGGGAAGAATACTGACGATTAAAAATTAGTAATTTGGTGTTGTGAAGTACTGAGTACTAATATTGCTGAAAAGGGTGTTCTCATTTTAATTGTATAAGGCTCGACTATTCCAAGGACCGCTTGTAATTGGACGCCTAGCCTGCCCACAAAGTTATAAGACATTATTCCAATTTCAAAAGGGTTCCTGGCTAGCTAGCTATCACTCCTAAAAGATAAAAGGGGGGGCTTGTGGGGAGAGTCAGAAAATAAGGGCAATCATCTACCTGCTTTTCTCTTTTTCTTTTTTTTTTTTTCTCTCTAATGATTCATTGATTAGAAACAAACTATATATATATATATATCATAAAACCTATTAATCAATGTTTTACGACTCAACTTATTTGAGTGAATTTTGCTGTTATTACAATTTAATAAATCCATTTAAAAAAAAAAGGAATCTTATTATAATTATCAGCAGATCAATGAGAACTTGTGATTTTATTTGTCACGGCTTATAGAAGTGTAGTTAATATATAGTATTATTATTGTGACATCATATCATATGTCATAATATAATAACTATATGTCGCTTGCACATTTGGTGGATCGAGGTGTAAGGGCCAACCATAAGGCCTAATTCGACGAATATTTTCACTAGGAAAGCACTTTATTAATGCTATGTTTGGTAGGAAGGAAAGAAAATAGGATGGAAAGAAAATAGGATGGAAAGAAAATATGAAAGTAATGGAAAATAGCAATGATGGAAAGGAAATTAATTTTTTTTATGTTGTTTGGTACGATGGAAAGAAAATGAGTTTACATTAACTTATTTGGTATTAGAAGGTAAATTGAGAGGAAAGAGAAAATCTTATTCGTAAATTACTTTTATACCCATGAATAATATTTGTGAAAAGAATGTGAAGGGGTAAAATTGTACTTCATATAAAGCCACATGAACAGTATATTTTTCCCTCTAAAATCCGGCTATAGTTGGAAGGATTAAAAAGATGTGGGTCCCATAGCCTAAAAATCTCTCATATTTTCCTTTCTACTTTCCTTTCCACTCTACCAAACAACTACTATAAGTTTTCTCTTTCCTTTTCTCTTCATCATTTTCTTTCCTCTCAATAATCCATCATACCAAATACATTGTAAAGCTCAAAGAATATACAAACACCAGTCACCTCGTTCCAAACTTTTCTTTTACCAAGGAGAAAAAAAACTGCCGAACTTAATGGTCATGTTTGGAATTGATCCCGTTTTTATTTTTCATGTTTTTCGAGAAAGACAAAATGAAAACGTTCTCAAAACGACATTTGGCGCAATAAAGACAAAAAACATAAATGAAAATGATTTTTTAGTTTAGTGTAAAATGAGAGAGAAATGAAAAACGACTATTAATCATTTTTCATTTTTTGTTTTCATTTTCTCCTCTCTCGAGCAAAGAGAGAGAAAGAGACATTAATGAGTTTTTTTACACTGAAAACAATCTCTTGATAAAACTACCAAACGCATTTTTAAAAATGATTTATGTTTGAGATTAAAAACATTTTCATTTTCATTTTCATACAAAAAATAAAATCATTTGGCACAATAAAGATAAAAAACAGAAATGAAAACGATTTTTTGATTTAGTGTAAAATGAGAGAAAAATGAAAAATGACTTTTAATCATTTTTCATTTTCATTTTCTCCTCTCTAGAGCAGAGAGAGAGAAAGAAAGACATTAATAAATTTTTTTATACTAAAAACAATCTCTTAATAAAATTATAAAATGTATTTTTAAAAATAATTTCTGTCTGAGATTAAAAATATTTTCATTTTTATTTTTATATAAAAAATAACATTATTTTAAAATAAATTTTAAACGCGCCTAATGTTTCGCTTTCTTAGTGGCATTAGCAGATGATCTCCCATCTTTTATATAAATTCATACGTGGCAAGACCTATGCATATATTTTCTTGCAATGTTACGACGTAAATATGATGTCAACTTTTTACGTAGGTGAATTCAAAAGTGAAAAAATAAAAATAAAAAAAAAATAACCAAGGTTGGCTGATGCACATCTGGCAGTACCGACCAAATACAATACATATACAGGGGTAACAAGTGGGGTTTGAGAGAGAAAAGAGAGCGTGTGGGAGCTATCATTTCAGTTCTGGGACCTTAGTTGACAGCCTTGGGATCGAAGGCTTGGATATTAATCATGTCATAGAGGAACTATAATCATCTTCCTGTAATTGCACAGAGAGTGCCCCAAAAAAAAAAAAAAAAAAAAAAAAAAAAAAAACCCAAGAAGCAAGAGAGAGAAGAGAGAGAATAAACAATTAAAGTGAGAGAAAGAGAGAGAGGGAGGGCATGGAGAGATGAATAAGTACCCACGCTCTCCTCTATATCTTTCTTTTCTTTCTTTTCAAGGCTACTTTAATTGTAAGATGTAAACTTGAAAGAGTAAAGAGGAAACTGATCATCATCAGAAAAAAAAAAAAAAGTTAGATTAGCCAAAAGCAAAGTTAGAGAAGGTATGTATGTTAGTAAGTGTGGGAGTCACCTGATCAACCGTTGTTTCTTTGAATACAGTGAAGGAGAGAGAGAGAGAGAGAGAGAGAGAGAGAGAGAGAGAGAGATTCCTGAAACAAAGCCCAAAGCTATATAGTAGTTATAGCTTACGCTCTTAATTTTTATAACTTGCTAGTACTCATCATCTTGGGATTCTCAAGCTTTAAAGATTATAGATTATAATTATAATCATCATGGAGTCTGCAAATCTCCAGCTCCCAGACCAGCTTGTTGGGTCTCCAGCTCCTTTGGCTGCCCCATCTTGCTATGGATTTGGAAGCAATCTTGCTAATTGGTCCTCATCAACTCCCACCACTACTTTGTAAGTTCATTTAACACCCATCTCTCTCTCTCTCTCTCTCTCTCTCTCTCTCTCTTCTAACCTCAATAATGAAATGAATATATTTTGGTTTTTCTTATAATTTGACTTTTTGAACATTTTTGGAATCTTTTCTTTTGTGTTCTCTGATTTGATGTTAAATCAATCAGAAAGTACTCCTGCTACTGTGCTCACTACTAGAATTCTGCGCAAGTATTCTGTTCTTGTCAAATATCATATCCCGTGTTTTAGTTTTGCCGGGTTGTTGAGCTAGCTTCTAGTTAGTTAATTTAATTCTTCTGTATATCTTTCTTTGCTGTTGGAATAAAATGAAACAACACTTCATGTATGATGACAAATAACACAGCATACAATTTTGCTAGGATATTTCTTTTCAGTCCTCATGGTAAAAAAAAAAAAGAAAGCTTTGCATTATAGTAACATTTGTGCTTATATACTTTTGTCATTTTGGTAAATGTGTTTATGCAGTAGTAATGTTACTAATGTTGGTGACTACTCCAACTCAAACTCCGATGGAATCGTCTCAAACTCACCAACAAGGCAGATAAGTACGACCGATCATCACCATCACCATCACAATATCCTAGTCTCTGATCATCATATTCCTCGCAACACTAGTACTACTACTTCAAATCTGATTCAGGACCTGGGCTTTCCCTGGTCTAGTACTAGTCATCAGTTTGCTGCTTACAATGACCAGCTTGCGAAAATCAAGGAAGAATTCTCGGAAATGTCATTTCCAAAATTCACAGAAATGCTTAACAGCCCCTTCAATAGTACCGATGCAGATTATGGAAACTCTCTCTTGACAACCCACATGATAAAGAACCAGCACAACAAAGATAATATTTTCAGAGATCTCAGTTGTAGTAGTAATAGTACTAGTACTCCTACTAATCGTCAAAATCCCTTGGTCAAGACTTTGTCCTCTAGCTGTCAAATCAACGCTCCAGAATTTGACCACTCCAATGATCATACAACTAATAGTACTAATATTGGTCATCGTCAGAGTAGTTCTAGTACTTTCGGAAAAGAAGGATTGGCCGTGGGTTGCAGAGGGCAGTTCAGCCAGATTTATCCAAGTGTAAATATTTCAAACTTGAGTACCCAACATTCTTTAATGGGGATGAACATGATCAACTTGAAGCCCGGTATAAATTTGGATCATTTAGCTGCCTCTGCAAGATTTTGTAATAATACGGACATGACTAGTACTACTACTTTTGGTCAGCCTTTAAGCAATTTTGGAGTTGACTCGATTCAGCAACAGCAGAGGACATCATATGGCCTTAGTAAAGCGGTAATTAACTAAAAATAATAAATTTATCCTCTTCTTCTTTTTAGTATACTACTGTTGTGATCAATACTTGATTAATTGGCCTATCTGTTTGGTAAGACATCGACTTCTATAAATGATTTATATGTTGATTAAACTTACTGATATGCAATTGAAAGGGATTGATAAATACAATACACCAGAAAAGGAAAAAACAAAAAAAAAATTTAGACTAATCTTATTGGTTGATCTTTATTCCTGTTACCTTCTATTAACTTTTTATATTTTTTCATGAACTCTTACAAATAACTATCTTTTGTTACAAGATTAGGCCTGGCGGTACATATATTATATGCATATTTTTTATCAGAATTTTTTTATTCACTCTCTTTTTATTAATTCTCACTTGTACAATTCCCTTCAAGTAAAAATTCTCAATTGTATTTACTCTTAGAATCGCCTTACTCGTTTTTTCCTCTATCTCTATTTCTTTTTATGGTTTTAATTTGAAGCTAAATATTTGTATTTATTCTTTGCATGAATCTCCAAGATATCATCCTTCAACAGTGAAATAATAACAGAAGCAAAGAGATCCAACTGTTTGATGGAACCAAAAACGAGTACCCAAAATAAGAAACCGCGGTTGGAGTCACGAACTTCTTCATGCCAACCTTTTAAGGTGCCATTTTTCTTATTCTCGAATTCAGTTTATACGTTTTTCTGTGTGTATTTTATATGTTAATTGTGGAGTTTTATGTACATTATACAGGTTAGAAAAGAAAAATTAGGAGATAGAATTGCAGCTCTTCAGCAGCTGGTCTCCCCCTTTGGCAAGGTAATTATTATCACATATAGATTTTCTATTAGTATATAAATATCCCTCGATCGAGCTTTTTTTTTTCCTTAAAAAAAAAAAAAAAAAAGTTTGCGTTTCATGATCACCATGAGTATCGTTTAATATTTGCTTCAAGATTAAGATTTCTTCTTCGGCGTAATTCTCTATCAAGAGGATCAAGAGGAAAAAACAAGCAAGGAGAAGATTGGTAGAAAATGAATAGAAGTTTAAGAAACTATTTTTCCGTTAGTTGGACAGCTTGTACTGTCTGTTTCGTTAATTAATATCCTATTGTCTTTGCTATATGGCTGTATAATTTTTTGCATGGTGGAGAATATTGCAGACAGACACAGCTTCCGTACTAATGGAGGCTATCGGATACATCAAATTCCTTCAGAACCAGGTTGAGGTAATTATTATTTTCAATTCAAATATTTCCATTTTAATTTATTACGTACACACACATATATATATATATATGTATTTATATATATAGATCCCCCAGTTAAATTAGGGTAGGGCTTACGGTACTTATCGGAGTCGAACAATATGCATGCTTCTAGAACCTTAACCTTATATACCCAAGTTAATGATTACTTAAGGTCACTGTGGGGATTAGAAGAATAGAAGTATTATATTTATTTATATTATATGAGGCTTTTTTTTTTTTTTTTTGCTTTAACTTCTAATTTCTTCTTTTTCTCCCCTTATATAATAGTGAATAGTGATCTTTGCTGAGCATGAAGAGCCCAGCAAGAAAAAAAAAAAAAAAAAAGAAAAAGAATTTTGTCTCGAAGGAAATATTCATGCAAAATAATACATTAATATTGTCATTATTCCGACCACATAATTGGATTATTTGGACATGCACAGTTTTATTTATTTTGTCACACACCTCGTTGAAAGTGAAGTATGTTAAAAAGAAAAAAAAGGGTTCAAAGCTGCCTACGTTTTATCATAACTCAACAAAAAAAAGCTACGATTCGAAGACCCAAGGGAGAAAGCTGATAATTAATTTTTTATTTCTCATATATTTATATATATAATTTATTTGGTGGAATTTTGTATCATATCAAACATGAGCGTTTAGTATCCATAATAATCATCAAAGCCAAGATTCTATTTCATCTTGAATTTTGATTTTAATTTGCACTAATCTGTATGTTTTATGCAGACGCTAAGCGTTCCATACATGAAGTCCTCACGCAACAAGTCCTGTAAAACCGTGCAAGGGGTGAGAGCTGAGACTGCGGGCACACTACTTCTGTTTCTTCGTACTATTATCACCTCATTTTTATTGCTACATTCAAAATAATATATATTAACGATTTCAGGGTCTAAAAGATCATCAAGATGACAATGAAGAGACAAAACGAGATCTCAAAAGTCGAGGACTTTGTCTGGTGCCATTGTCATGCATGTCTTACGTTACCGGCGACGGCGGCGGTGAAAGTATTTGGCCACCAGTACCTAACTTCGGTGGAAGAATTACTTAATTTACCATTTTATCTAACAGTAGATTTTCAACGTTAGATCTCTCTTTATATAGGGCAACTAAGTCATATTTATACTTCCTGCCACTTAATCTTTTTAAGCCCATGATGTTGTTCACCAGAACTTTCACTCTCTATATGGCTTAATGGAGCAAATTTGGTCACCCTGCAAACGAGAGTACTCCAGGATGGACCAAGTTTGATCCATTAACAAATTCATTATCATTATAAATGTATTCTAAAGGATCTTCTTGTTATTAGTTATCTTTCTTTTATTTTTATTTTTTAGTTATCTTTCCGCTGCTTAAGGATCACAATTTGACTGACGCACACATAATAAAATAAAGACTAGAGAGTAATTAACCTGGCTTCATGACAAGGACACTGCAGTTCTTGCACCATTTCCCCAGCTTCCCTTGGAACCAACCGAACAATTGGGCCGGGCCATCCTTGCTCACAGAACTACCTGTAAATTAGGCTGGGTACCTTTCTTAAATTAATTAAATTCTAGTTATTCACTATTTTCACTAATATATGTGCAAATTTGAATTAGATTTTCTACATATTTGAAATATTACTTAAAAGGAGATAAATACCCTTTTAAATAGTATCCCTTTGTGTTTGATCCACAAACATTGGCCTATTAACTTTTAGTCAAATAACTATATTAGTTAAAAGAGTATTAATCTCATGCAGCATTTGCACGATTTATGAATAAGTTGAGCAATTTTCACTTCCTCTGATTCACCCAAAAACTTTGCATTCTTCTTATTGGGCCACAGTAACCTAGCATTCCCAACCCGTACAGAACCCAAATTTTGTAGGAAGTACATCTCAAAATTTTCAAGGAAGAATGCTCCCGATCTAATGAGGCAGTATAAACTATAAAGATTTATATTATTTCTTAAGCACTAAAAAGATTTTTGAATCTACTTTTCTCTTCATACTAGTTTATCTTCACTCATGCGATGCACGTGGAGGGTAATCTGTGTGTTAAGTTTTAATCACCATGTCATTATTAAAAGCATATACAATCTCAATAAGGAAGAAAATGAAAACAAAAAATAGAGTTTTAGACAAAAAGCAAAAAAAAAAAAGGTCAAAAAAGACAAATGAAGAAATAAATAAACTTTAAGATAAAATGGAAAAAGAAACGAAACTAAAGTTTCATGGAAAAATAAAAGGAGGAGTAAAAAGGACCAAAATGAAGAAATAAATAGGTTTTAGGGCAAAAAAAATTCAAACAAAAAATAAATTTAAAAAAATGAAAATTCAGGACAAAAAAAAGGTTAAAAAAAGGACTAAAATTAAGAAATAAATGAGTTTTAGCGCAAAAAGAACCGAAACGAAAAAAATAAAGTTTCAGGGTAAAAATAAAAAAAATGTCAAAAAGGACCAAAATAAAGAAATAAATAAGTTTTAGGGCAAAAAGAACTAAAAAGAAAAATAAAATAAAATTTTAGGAAAAAATAAAGAAACGGATAAAAAAAGAACTAAAATGAAAAAATAAATAAGGGTGTGTTTGGTAAGGGGATTCGTACCCTGATTCGAATCATGGTTCATGGTTCACTACAGTGTTTTCTCTCACAAAAAATACACGTAAATTAAAAATGATTTTAATATCATGATTTTAATCCATGAACCAAACGTCTCCTAAGTTTTAGGGTAAAAACAGAGAAAAGTTAAAAGGAAAAAAGATGAAATTTCAGGATAAAATAAAAAAAGGTCAAAAAGGACCAAAAGAAAAAAAAATGAGTTCTAGGACAAAAAGAACTTAAAATGAAAAAAAAAATAAAGTCTCAAGGTAACAATAAAAAACGATAAAAATAAAATGAAGAAATAAATAAGTTTTAAGTAAAAATAATGAAAACAAAAAATAAAATAAAATTTCAGAACAAAGATTAAAAGAATAGTAAAAAAGGACTAAATTAAAAAAAATAAATAAATTTTGAGGTAAAAACAAAAAAAAAATTTGAAAGAAAGGCTTAAAAAGAGGGGGGTAACTTTTTCCGACTAAAACGGCGCCGTTTTGGTCGAAAAAGTGAAGTGGCGATTGCCACTTCTCATATATAGATATAGATACCCGGGTGGGTAAAGTGCAAACGGCAGTTCCATGCGTAACGTTTATTCCATTTTTCATCCCTCTTTTCTTTACATTTTAAGAAGAAGATATGCAATTATGTGATGTCTCGAAATATTAAGACATTATAAATAGATATGCACTATCAAATCCCTAATATTAATGCACACATTCCAAGGCAACTTATTTTCTGAGGAAGTACAACAAGTATTTGAGGAATGATGGTTAAAAAATTAAAGTTGAAAAAAAAAAAATAGATAGATCTCCTCTAGTACAGATTAACTTAAAAGACATAATTCTGAGAAAATGATGCAAACTAAGATGTAAAATATCGCTGACACATTTTCTAATTTTCTTAATTCTTAATATAACAAGTGCCTCTTTCATTCTAAAAGATATATAATTTTTCATTTTTACCCTTGTTATGCATTTATTTTTATTTTTATGAAGAATCATGGATGGGGAACGTTGTTGCACTAGCTCGTTGCACTGACACTTGAGGCGTTATAGCGAATTGCATAGCGATGCTACCACTTGTGCCTTTTGTGGTCGTCATTGGGTGTTCTATGGTGGTGACAGTGACTAAGCAAAGTGAGTTAGGGTTAGGTTTTTCACCATAGTGAGAAATATTGACAAGGGTTTTTTAATTTATAGTAAAAAATATATCTACTAAATGAAAAAAATATATAATAAATGCTATGTAAGTATTGATTTTTTTAAGGTACAATGTCATTCAACTAAAAAATCTTACAAACCTAACAATATTGTGGGTACTGTGGTACTCAATACAAAACACTCCATAAAAATTGGTTGCATTAATAAATTCTGATGAAGCATAGGAAAGACGAGACCTAATATTAGTAAAATTCCTCGACACATCAATTTTAGCATGCGTAAAGCTCTTATTGAAACCACTAAAATCGATGGAAACTGTCGATCCATCGAGAGGATGTGACTATAGCTCTAAGGCCACCAACATCTCCGCTTAGACTAATAGCTATTGAAAATTCTACTAAATAAAAGAATTATTAAATATATGTATCGTGCAGATATTTAAAGAATTTACCCTTTATAACTCGTGGATACCCTATAATTAAATACTCAGTGACGAACCTTACTTTGAAAATACAAGTACAACTTTTTTCTATTTTTTTTTTTTTTCAACACAACGCTTAGTTCATATGATGTTTCGTTCTATGTTTATTTATACCTGCAGAAAGTAAATTCTCTAGTTCATATGTTAATTTAGTAGAGTCCCACGTGATCAAATTAAAAGAAAATGAGGCCTTCGTCCAAGTATATAAAACCCCACCTTCTGAAGACATCTCAATCAAAACCTTTTTTATTTACATAAAGGCGCTCACAAATTCCCTTTTAGTTTAAATTCAAAACAACAGTATTTCTGCATTCTTTTTTTTTTTTTTTAAGACAATATCTTTGCAACCTTTTTAGTTGATGGTACGTAGAAATCAATACCCATGTTTGTAATGAAATGTACCTAATTTATTTCATTATTAAAAATGTGAGAGTAAACTAACAAGGAAATTTGTTCTGCTTTTCAATGAAATGAGGTTTTACAGTTTCCCGTTAACCACTGCTTTTTCTAATTTATTTTTATTTGTTTACTACAAATAAATGAATCAGATGGATTTAACGTCACTAATTGAATTGATCCAACGACAAAAATTTGAAACTAAAATTAATGAACGTGATTAAACGAATGAGGCGTGAATAAAATTTCAAATTTGTTCTTAATAATGATTACGATGAGTCAATCTCAAAATTTGGACATAAGATTGGGATGAAAACTCAAAATATGAACATAAAATTGGGGCATTTTCCCACCAACTCGGTTAAGTTGATTACGAGGCAAATTTAGGAAATAATATCTTCATCAAGTTAGCCTTATTTGACGAATTAATATCTCCGTTTCATTCTTAAATAAATATATATGACTTGACATAATATTATATGATATCAATAATAATATCATCTGAGCACACTAATTTACAGAGCATGTAACTAAAAAGAAAGAAAAAAAAAGGATTAAAGATTAAAATGCAATAAACGACATTTCGGCAAAGAAATAAAAATAAAATTAGAAATTGTTGTAGGGGTAGCCAGTTAGCTAGGATGATAGATTGACAATAAGTGGATGTTTGGTTCGTATATTCAGAATCATGATTCAGAATTATTTTCGTTTTACGTGTATTTTTTGTGAGAGAAAAATACTGTAGAGAATTATGAATCATGATTCAGAATCATGGATGAATACAGTAAACAAACATCTTCTAAGTGCCAAAATTTTAAAGTCCTTACAGTCCAATAACACTGCCAGAAAATGAGTCAGCTTTGAAAGCAACCTTCAGAATTCCATTTTCAGCTACCTCCCCGCCCTTTGGAACATTTTAAATTTACTCTCAATATTCCTTCATCATGTTCAATCCCCATTTCAACAATCCATATATGTATTCTGCAATACAATCATAAAACCACAATACGACATGTAGTAATTCGTTTGTTTTTGCAGTGTGTTTTAGTTATGTGTACTTTATTCCATATTGTTCATCTTCTTCTATTTGTTTTAAAGAGAGTTAGGGGAATCAGAAGTAGTAGGTAGAGAATGATGGCTTGGACTTTATTACTCACAAGATATAATTAATAAATGTGTTATATAGTTAACCTTATTGTTGTCACACCTTTTTTTTTTTTTTGCTTTTTTTCAAGTAACTTGCAAATGTTGCTCGTTTCATAATTTTTTCACACGTTGGGGCCGGCAAGTTGTCAGGGCATCGTTTTCCTTAGATTTATATTCATGATTTAACTAATTTTCTACGTAAACCCGATTGAAAAAACCATGTGAAGGATGATAAGCTGGATTAATTTAAATGCAAAACCAGTTTTCTCCGTAAACCAGATTAGAAAAACACGTGAAATTATTATATATTTGACAACTGGGGTGTCCTGTGATGGCTAGTCTAATATTATTATTTTAAGTGTAACTTCTCTTTTCTTTAACTCTAGATTTTTAGAGATATAGTATCATCTTACTATTTATGCTGAAATATAACAAAACATTTAGAACAGTTACTACATAACAATTTTGTAGCAAAAACGTGAAAATCATTATAGTTATCTTTACAAAGTTTTAATATTATTAAAATATTTTCAAAAATGCTATATTTCAATTTAGTTCTTATAAGCATTTCGTATAGGATAATTTTACCCCATTTAGATGGTGGCATATCGTTCTTTTTTTTTTTATTATTGAACAGTGACATTTATTTGTTTGAAGGATTTTGTTTTTGTATTTTGTTAGATGAATTTTATGTTCTTTCTAGGACTATTTCATTGAAAACTTATATTTAATTATATATTGAAATATATTGTCATATCATTCTAGAAGTGGACTGTTCTGTTAGGCTTTTCTTAAAGACAAACTTAAAACAAGGAAAAGGACACCTTGTTGATTTTGGCCCGTTTAATTTGTTAATTTAAATTTTTAATTTGAGTTGATATGTAATTTTATGTAAAAAAAATTTATTATAATAAAAAAATTAAATGTGACTATTTTTTAAAATTTTTTACTATAATAAAATTTAAAATTTAAATTTAAATTAGTAAAATAAATGAATATTTATTTATTCATTTATTTCTTAATCAAACATCTCTAGTTGTCTCTAAGAGTCAATTGCAATCGTACAAATTAAGGCAGGCAACCCATAATAAGATAAGAAGAAATACCAAGGGCATTAATAATACTTTTATTATTATTTATTATTTTTTACTTTAGCACCAATAATCGTACTCTGCAGGAGAAAATAATTTTCCTGTGATGTACTGTCAATAAATTATAGGATAGGTTCATTTATACAATTTAATTCACTTAAGTCATGACTTAAATTATGTATATGAGAGAAAAAATTGTATTACTATGACTTGATGAACGAGGTCATAGTGTGGGGGGTTTAGTGGACGTTTGGTTCATGGATTCAGAACTATTGTCAACGTATTTTTTTGTGAGAAAAAAATACTGTAACGAATTACGAATCATGATTCAAATCATGACACGAATACACTAAGTAAACGCATTGTTAAAGTTCTTATTTGCACATTAATGTCTTTCATTTCTATAAAAAAAAAAAGAGATTTTCTTTGATAGTTCTTGTAAAAATAAATTATCAGTAATTTTTTATTTTCAACTATCAGATCTATATTAATCTATCTATTTTACATATTTTTTTTAATCTGATGTTATTTTGATTATATCTAATGGTTAAAAATTAAAACTGTTGATAAAATGGACTATTAAAAAAACTTCTAAAAGAAAAGTTCCTCGCACTTTTTTTTCTTCAACAACATGGGAAAATTTGAATTGTGTATGGAGATTAATGTGATTATCCTACAAGTTTGAGATTTGTTTTCTTTTTTTGGAGAAAAGATTTGTTTTCCTTAAAACTTATAAGGTTTTAATTTTTTTTTTTAAATTAAGAGAAAGAATGTCAATCCTATCAATTATAGAAATAGGAGTACACTTTTTTTTTTTTTTGGCTGAAAGAATATAGGAGTACTATAAATCCATTCAATACAAGTTTGAAATTAATACTAGAGTTATTTAATAAATAAATTTCAAATAACAAAATATGGATTTACCCAAACGGAAAATCGTTTTTAGAAGGCAGATGGATCAAGTAGATATTTTGTGACGACAAGTAATTTGAATCCGTGCAACGTTGTACGACCACATTCACGCAGATTCCCTTTCTCATATTTCAAGGGCAGAAAATTTAGATTAAAGTTAGAATTATTTTTAATTTATGTGTAATTTTTATAAAAAAATATTATAATAAATAATAAATTATAATTTAAATTATAACTCGAATTTTTATGTTAAATGCAACTTGTTATTATTTGTTATCTGAAGAGCTGCTACTGAAATTTGTTGCAGTCCGTTATCCGTGTGGGTAATGTGAGTTTATGGTTCGGTCAGGGCTTTGATATTTTTGGGAAGAAAACAAAATACAAAAAATGGGATATTTTTTCTCAGAGGAAAGCCTTATCCAGATCAACCTGGCCACACGGTACACGTGGAGGTCATTTAGGAATCTTGGTTTCGTCGGCCGCCGGACATGTTTTCTGGCAATACACTCGGGATGACGTCGTCTATCATTTAGTGGGGTCACTCGTCAGGCGCCGTTTTATCCACTTTCACTGAAATGTCTTATATACCCATCTATGCTCTAACTATAATTGTAGTCTGACAAAAATATCTTGAACCTTTTTCCATGTATTTAAAATAGATTTTAAACGACTTTAAAATAGTGAGATCTTTCAAAAGCAAAGAATAGTTGAGTATTCATTTAGTTTGTATGTTTAGAATTATGATTTAAAATTATTTTTATTTTATGTGTATTTTTTAAGAAAAAAAAATATCGTAGAGAATTATAAATTATGATTTATAATTAGAGATGAATATAAGAAATAAACGGGCTCTGAATAATTACGAATATCTATATTTACTTTTCTTTTTCTTGAAAAAACAATTAGTAAAAAATCATTAGAGGTCGTGCTTTTTGCATATTTATATTGAGAATTTGAATTAAAAAGAATTTAAAAAAAAAAATACAATAATAAAAAATTAAATTTAAATTTTTATAAAAAATATTATAATAAAAAATTTAAATTATGATTCGAATTGTAAAAAGAACGGAATCTAAAAATTTACCTTCAAGAAGGAAAAAATAAAATATAATTATTTTTTTGCTAGGTAAAAAAAAGAAAATAATTGTTAAATAATCAATGTGTATATCAACACAACAAGCGTGACAAAGAGGGAGAAATATTTATCTTTAAAGTTCAAAATTAGTAACACAATTTTTGAGAAAGAAAGGGAGGCGTTGGGGCCACGATGGTAATTTGGCATCAAAGATCATTGAAATAAAAGGTGTTTCAATTTTTTGTTTTGCTAGGTAAAAAAGAAAAAAAAAAATAGTAGTTGAATAATTAATGTGTATGCTAACACAACAAACGTGAAAAGGGAAGAGAAATATTTATCTTTAAACTTCAAAATTAGTAACATAATTTTTGAGAAAAAAAGGAAGGCATTAGGACCACGATGGTAATTTAACATCAAAGATCATTGAAATAAAAGGCGTTTCAATTTTTCTTTTTTGTTAGCTAAAAAAAAAAAAGAAAGAAAATAATAGTTAAATAACCAATGTGTACGTCAACGCAATGAAAAAGAGGGAGAAATATTTATCTTTGAAGTTCAAAATTAGTAACACAATTTTTGAGAAAGAAAGGAAGGTGTTAAGGCCACGATGGTAATTTGGCATCAACGATCATTGAAATAAAAGGCGTTTCTCAGTACAGAAGTATTGAATGTCTCGTTTACTCGGAAAGAAGAATCTCTTATCTTCTCTTCCCATCTCTCATTCATTTTATCCGATCCTCCTTGTCCGTCAATCCGTCAGAATCCGAAAGCCAGTTTTGGGTTTCTTCCACTGCAAGCTCTCTCCCATAACCACTTTCCACTTTAGTTCTCTACTCGTAGAGTTTCTTCGACTCCGATCTCTACCCTTTATATATAATTTTTTATCTTTATTGCCCATCTGTTCCTCCGATTTTACTTTCTCGCATTTGGATTCCTGAATTCTTGATTCTCCCGACGAATCTGTGGGAAAAGCTCCAGAAATCGGAGAATTTCCTGCTTCTTTTGGCTTTGATCGGTGATTAAAAGGTTTTAATTCTTAATCTCTGTTTTTAAGGTAGAATTTTTATTTTTGTTTTTTAAACCTCTGTATATATTTTGGGCCTTAATTTTGTGATATTCGGTTTTGGGTTAATTGATTATCTGATAGAAATTGTGATTTAATAGGTTTAAAGAGAGAGCTGCATTCAGAATTGCTTTGATCTAAGCGATATTTTCATTGTCCTGGATAATTAAAGTATAGGATGTATAATCAACCGTAATTAAATTTCCCTTACAATATGTATAGTAATAGGATTACACTTTCGATTTTGTACTGAATTGTTAGTTGTATATTTTTTTATTTAGCAATATTGACACTTTGGATTTTGTACAGTATTTTGTATTTTTCTTTGATTTTGGTAGATTTTTGTAGGGGAAAAGATGGGTTCTCTGCGTGGACCAGTTATTTGTCCCACTATTCGTGCAAAGCAAGCGGGATTGCCGATGGTGGGCTTTCCGATAAAGGCAAGGCTTCTTAGAAGTGAACTGTGGGGATTCAAAGGGATCAATACCATCACGAAGGCGGGTTTTCTTTCTCGTCAATTGAGTGTACGCAAGTGCAAGGGAATCAATTGTACTTTCAGTTCATCGTCTAACGACAACGGAAGCACGGCTGAGAATTTCAATGAAAATGATGAGGAGTATGTCAACTCCAGTGTACTCGAAGCTGGTATGCTAAGTCCTGTTTATTTATCTCGGCAAATTGTTCGTAAAGCTATAATTAATTTTCTATGTTGATAAAACGTTAACGATTTGGTCCACCTGTGGATAATAAGATAGATTTTCTGGTGTCTGTAGTTGAAGTGAAGAGTGGGGTAGAAGGTTTCATGATCAAAATGAGGGATGGAAGGCACTTGAGATGCGTCCATAACAACCCACAGGGTGGTCATCTGCCGGATTATGCTCCGCATCCCGCAATTGTGTTGAAGATGGAAGATGGAACCGGTCTTCTGCTGCCAATAATTGTTTGTATGTTTTTTTGTCTGTCTAATACTTTCTAGTATCAAAAGAGTAGAACATTTCAACTTCATAAGAGATGCTTTGCCGATTAATTTTTGGATACTAAAATCTGTTTTGCCTGTGATTACAGTGGAGATGCCTAGCGTGTTGCTCATGGCAGCAGTCCGCAATGTTCAAATTGTATATTTTATTTCTAACACGCTTCCCTTCAATTAAACTGATTTGATGATTTGTCTTTTTAAAGATTCACATGCACCTTTAAGAAATAGTGCGTGGGTATGCCAAATCTTACCAAAAAATGATGTTGAAGTATAAGTTTCATTTTCTGGTTTGCAGGCTAGGCCTACGCTTTATCAAGTGGTGAAGGAAATGATTGATAAAATGGGCTATGAAGTATGTTTTTGTTTATATTTCTTTCATTACAATGTGACAATGCTACATTGCATTGAACAAAATCTTTTGGTAGTACTGACTGATGTTTTTGTATTCTGCCTCTGCAGGTTAAACTTGTTCGAGTCACTAAGAGGGTGCATGAAGCATATTTTGCTCAGTTATATCTCACTAAGGTATATTCTTTACGCCTATATGCTTCTTCTTCTTCTTCTTCTTCTTTCTTCTTTCTTTTGGAACGGGATGAGAAAAGATCCTTTTTTGTCCATAGAGTTATCTGCTAACCTAACATTGATGTATGTGGACACAGGTGGGTGATGACTCAGATTGCATTAGCTTTGACCTTCGACCTTCAGATGCCATCAACATTGCAGTGAGATGCAAGGTGCTGAGATCACATTACCTATGAATTATGATTTATTTTCGATGTTGTTTTCTCAGACTTAAAAATGCTTCCAGACAACTTGTTTATTCCAACAAGTTAATTGCATTAATTGTTTTTGTTATTGGCCTTTAATAGAAATGCATTGTGATGATATAAAAAGGATCTTAAGATGCTTATTGACTCGTGGTTGACCTGACCGTATCATTTCATTGATTTTATATGCAGGTTCCAATACAAGTGAACAAGTACCTAGCATACAGTGATGGAATGAGGGTCATCGAATCTGGGAAGCTGTTGATGCAGACCCCTGCTTCAGATGGTTTATTATTTACTGAATTGGATCGGTAAGTTTGGGATAAATTAGCTCTATACATTCTGTTTCCTTGGATTTATGAATTTATACATGTACAAATTTATTTTGTTCTACATTATGGTTTGGATACTAAATATCCATACTTTAAAAGTACCTTTTTGAGTTTGGATTTGGACAAGATGACTTGAAAGGTAGTCTGACCTTCAGGTCCGCCGTAAATATACGACTTGCATAGAAAAGATATTATTGGTGTTTCCCATGAGCGTATATCTCAACTCTTGATTCAATGACTGAGGAAGTTATATGGAAACGTGAACTTATTTTTTGCTTTTTATAATTGCTAGTGGTAACAAGGATTGTGACTATTTGAGCAAGATGGACACTGTTTATAAAACGGATGTGTTTTAATAAAAAGATGTATGTTTCAGGCCAAGTGGACAGCCATGTGTTGAGACAAAGGAATTTAATCTTGTACGCAATATGCTGATAGCAGCTGTTGAGGAACGCTACAGAGATGCTGGTAAGATCGTATTCATTCTTTTGTTTGTATATTAAAAGATGTTATATTTTTTAATGGCAAGAGAAAGTACTTGGTATTGTTGTGAATGATGTGTTGCTGGCAATTCATTATGGATTGTGTTATTCGGTTGATGGCATTATTTTGACACGCTTTGTCTTGCAATCAATGGGATTTGGGTGGAGCTTTAGTACATTGATTTCTGGCGTTTTATTTTTACTACTTGGTGATATACCGAGACAATATAAAATTTATTTATTTTTATTACTTGGGCGATTTACCAATAAGATAATCCTGATATTGACGCAATATAACAAAATTGTTTATATAATTTTTAAAAGCCATAGTTTGTTGTTGATATTGGCATGGATGGTATAGGAGGTCTTTTATTCTTTTCATTCCCTTATTCTTTTCTTCTCAATATTTACCTTCCCGAATTACAATGAATTTTCGTATGCTTTATTCTCCTATGAATCCTGCAGCTCAGTGGAGGGACAAACTCAGTCAACTTCGTGCTAGAAGGAACTTGACATAACAGGTATAAGGCTCTATTATTCCACGGTTAATTCTCTCTCTCATTTTGTTTTTCATTTTATAAACAAAACTTACTGGGCGTTTTTTTGTTCTTCTATTTTTGTTTCAGCCGTGCTCTAAGATTATATTGTACATACACAATTGTTCAGAGTTGGTGAGGTTGGCCATGTTAGGGATCAATCGTGCCTTATCCTCTGCTCTATGTATTTAGGAACTTGTGAATATTTATATATGTATAGAGGAACTTTTACTGCCACTGTAAGGTTGAAGCAAGCAACTCTCTTTGCTGACTGTTCCCGTTGGTTATTTGAATGCTTGTTGTGCAATCTATGTATAAATTGTGGTTTCTTGCCACCATCCAACTTTATTGTTCTATCTTTTTACTTTGTGATAACAAGCTAATGATTATTAACTTCACCAAACTTGCGGGAGAAAGCTGCCTTAAATTACAATTTGACTTGATGTTTTATTCCAGTCGGTTTTTTTCACTATATTTTCCTTGATGATTGCTACTCAGAACCTGTTTGGTTCGTTGGTTTAAATTTTGTTGATTTGAATAAATTAATTTGAATTGTCTTGTTTAAATTGTAATTTGAATTGGCGTTTGGATCTACAAATAAAATTTTAATCTGGAAGAATAAAATTTAAATTTGTGGTAGATGTGAAAAAGAGAGAGTATGTACATTTTTATTGTTAAAAAATGATTTGAATAGTTGAATTTAAGAGGGAAGTTAAACTCTTAGTTTGGCAGTTTAACTTAGTTCAAACTGTGTATATAATTCGGATTGCGTGCTTATTAAACACGAGTTTAAACTGTGTTTACTATTCAAATTGAATTAAAATAGTGAAACAAATGAGGGTTACCTTATGTGTATGCGTAAAGATGCAAACAAAAGAGAAGTATGTGATCCAATTTTATTTGAATTGTGGTTACCTGCGAAAGTTGCTAGGTGCTCTATTTATACGTTATACGATGTAATATGGCCAAATCCCAGGGTCCTGGGTGAAGAATTCGTTTTTCGGGGCACAAATTTGCAAAGAAAGGGAAGCAAGGGACTTGTATTTTCTGTTGCTCTTTCCCTCTCTTTTTTGCATTGAATTTTGAGTTGATTTCATTGCACCTTCTGGCTTCTGCGAGCTAACTTATAAGCTATTATTAAATTTATTCATTAAGGACGCTATGGTCTTTTGCTTTGCTGGACAACATTCCAGTTGATGGCGGCTCGCTGCTAGACAAATTAGTAGGCCACCCGATGATTTCTATGCAGCAAACCAACCACTATAACACGTTCGTGGGGGCCGTAGACACGCTCTTTCTTAAAGAGAAAATTATAAATAATGTAGAAATATATGAATCGATATTTAAGAGGTAAAAATAAAATAAAGTTTTATTTTAAGGGGTATTTTTAAAAAATTTTCATTATTAAATTATGATGCTAAATGAAATTGAAAGCTAAATGAAAGTTACTCGATCGGTAACTTTTCCTAAAGATATATCTTACTTTTTTCGGGTTTGAAACATACGGTACATGTATTTGCTATATTGGTTTCTCACATACAAAATTTAAATTTTTATTTAACATTTTATATTTAAACCTATTAACTAAAAGCGCTAAAAAAAAAAAAAAAAAAAACATTTTGCTCTTTGTTTTCCTCATGCTCTGCTCCTATTTTTTAGTACGTAGGATGCAATTGCGTGTCGGCATTCATAGAATGAGAGAGGAATTCTTTATTTTGGACGCAATAATTGCAGTTATCAAAATGGAATCGACCCATAACAAATTGAAAAGGTCAGGCTCAGAATAATGTCCATCAACTGTAGTTAGAATAATCAGGATTTCTCTCCAAATATAAATATAGTTTTAAAATCTATAGTAAATTAAACTCTACAATCTTAGAATGGAAGGCATAAAGTATTAAAATAAACTAATCTTCAGAATAAAGATGTAAGAATAATTTATATGCCAATAATATTTTATACAAAAGAAAAAAAGACACGGTCGCATGAAAAATAGTTTAAGACAAGAAAAATGGTAAAAATGGAAGTCAAGGAATCTAACCACCGTCGGCAAATTCCCGCCGAGCTGCGGCTTATCTCCACGTGGCAACTCTCATCCACTTACAAAAGCGCAGACAATATTCCCGCACATATATATCACACCTCATAATAATAATAAACTATTTATATAACAATCCCATCTCACCGGTTTCTTTCTTGTTTCTTCAACCTTTCATTTTCGCTTTCGGTTTCAATCTCTCTCTGCTTTTGCCACAGTTAATGACTTTAATTAACTAATTAATTAACTTTTAATCCAGTTTAACTCTGTATGCCAGTCTGACCTCATATACACAACAAAGCCTCGAAAATATTCAGTCTTCGCCAAGTCCCCCTGGTCTGGAACAGAGCAACAATCCAGGAAGGACGAGATGCTGATTTAAACGGCATAATTATAAAGGTTAAAATCAGTTTCTCTCTCTTTATTTTCTCCACTTCTTCTCTCCCAAACCCTGGTTCAATTTTGACCTAGCGGTTTCTGATTAAAGAAAAAGTTTTCTTCTTGTCAATTCTGATGCTTTATTTTGGCTTCCAGTTCGATTTTGATCTCCCGGAAACGTTACCATGTCGGGGCCGCTTGACAGATTCGCCAGGCCTTGTGAGTTCCTGATTTTTTTTTTTAATTTCATATATTTGTTCGGAATTTTGTTTTGAATTTTTCTGGTTTGACAATTCGTAGATCTTCCTTGATGCGTGCTTGAATTGATCTTTTGGTTTCTGAAGTTTGTGAATTTTGTGTTGGTTCACTCTGAACTCGTGAGATTTTTTATTTTTTTTTACTCGCCGAGAGTTGCGACTAAGTTAATTCTGAATTTATTAAAATTCAAACCGCCATACTAGACGGAGGTTGCTGTAAAAGGATGGACAGGAAATCGTTTGGACTTTGGATTCTCGTTTCGGACACTGAAATTTTTTTTGGAAAAAATGAAAACTTTCTTTCGGAAATACTCTTGTTGTCGTGAAGTAGATGTTCCAACAGATTTTTGTATGCAACATTTATGTATACAAGTATTCGTGCAATGTCTGGTGTGACTCTTGTTTTAACTTTCTGCGGAAAGGAAAATATGAACATCTAGTTTGATACATCTTACGTTTATCAGTATATTTTATGAGGAAATGTATTATGATCTTCCTTGCGAAATTCGATGCGGAGCCTGATTAGTTTTGAATATTCAGTGTCGACAAATGGACCTGATGATCAGTTTCGTTGTTTTTTTTTTTTTTAACCCGTTTAAGTATATATTTTCTTATGAGAGCAAATGTGTATTTCGTTAGGCTTTGAGGGGTTCTCTGGCCACGACGAAAGAAAGGAAAGGAAATCAGATATTGAAAACTCAGAGGATGACAAGCGAACAAGAATTGGGAGCCTGAAAAAGAAAGCTATAAATGCATCGAGTAAATTTAGGCATTCTTTAAAGAGAAAGAGGAGAAAAAGTGGCCTCCGAAGTAATTCGGTTTCAATTGAGGATGTTCGGGATTTTGAAGAGTTGCAGGCTGTAGATGCATTTTGTCAGGCACTCATCTTGGAGGAGTTGCTACCTCCCAGACATGATGACTATCATACGTTGTTGAGGTAATGTTTTCTCCTCACTAAGGATGAATGTTAGTTTCAACTTCTACTTCTGCTGTTAACTATGGTTTAATTCTTTAGAGTTCTTTCGTTGCAGATTCTTGAAAGCAAGGAAGTTTGATATTGACAAAGCAAAACACATGTGGGCCAACATGATCCAATGGAGGAGGGATTTTGGGACTGACACAATTTTGGAGGTAATTTCACTCTGGCTGTTCACATCTATTATGAGGGATACTTTTAGACCTTTTACTTTTAACTTATTTGTTTTCAGTGCTGGTTAAATTCTAGTTGGGAATATCTTTAAACCATTTCATATGTAATCCAATTATCCAAATATTCTAATAACAGTGTGTACATTCATGTTGAAATTTGTTTATTTATCAAAATAAAAAGGAGAAATGTTGTTTATTGTTTTTTATTTTCCAGGATTTTGAGTTCAGTGAGCGAAACGAGGTTCTGAAGTACTACCCTCAGGGTTATCATGGCGTGGACAAGGAAGGGCGACCTGTTTACATTGAACAATTGGGAAGAGTTGATGCGAACAAGCTTATGTATGTGACTACCATGGAACGATATGTGAGATACCATGTGCAGGAGTTCGAGAGGAGTTTTGCCGTTAAGTTTCCAGCATGCTCCATTGCAGCAAAGAGGCACATAGATTCAAGCACAACAATTTTAGATGTCCAAGGCGTGGTATGTTTTTTGTTGATTTTGATATTTATTTTTAGTGTTATGGTTCCAGGATTTCTGTCGTATTTAGCTTAGATAACATGCCATGTTTCTCATTCCAATTATCTTTTAGGGTTTTAAGAACCTAACCAAGACTGCAAGAGAGCTCATCACCCGACTGCAGAAAATTGATAACGACAACTACCCTGAGGTACTTATGTTTGACTCTCTCTCTCTCTCTCTCTCTTCTGAAAGAAAATTTTTGAATATTGCTACCAATTCTTGGGGTCTAAAGTTAAACGTTGTTCTTTCTAATGTGTCAATGGCATTTATGCAGACACTTTGCAGAATGTTTATAATAAATGCTGGTCCCGGTTTTAAGCTGCTATGGAACACAGTTAAAACATTTCTTGATCCGAGAACAACCACTAAGATTCATGTACGTTTCAATAGCTCTTGCAGTCACTTTTAACTATTGTGGGCTCATAGTTAACTCAGGGTTCTCTGGCATTGGTATTTCCCTCAGGTTCTTGGTAATAAGTACCAGAGCAAATTGCTTGAAATAATTGATGCAAGGTAATTGGCCTTCTCGTTGTATAAATGGTGGTTAATTCTGGTTCAGTTGAGCTAACTATTAGTTTGATTTTAAGAAATATGTTGGAACTCTTTTCAGTGAGTTGCCAGATTTCCTCGGTGGAACCTGTACCTGTGATGATAAGGGGGGTTGTATGAAGTCTGACAAGGGGCCATGGAACGATCCAAACATATTAAAGGTTTGTTTCTTTTAGGCACTCTTTCGTTCTTTCTTTTTTTGTTTGTTTCCCCACGCCCCAACCCCCCACCCAAAAGCTCGTCTGTGGACACTGCTTATTGGTTCCAATGAAATGCTTGATTTTGTACAGGTGGTACTTAGTGGTGAAGCTCAATGCTTTAGACAAATAGTAACTGTTTCAAACAGTGATGGGAGAGTGATTGCTTGTGATAAGCCTCGTTTACCAATGGTATTGTCTGCAGACTATTTGTACCCTGAGACTTGTGCTTTGTGTATGTTACTCTAAATTAATGCAATCGCACTTTACATTGGTGTTGACTTCTATTTTGGGGATTCAGGTAAGAAGTAGTGATACATCTACTGCAGAGTCAGGATCCGAAGTGGAAGAAATGGCCTCTCCTAAAGTAAATAAAAGCTCTGTACAACCAAGGTTGACTCCCGTCTGTGAAGAGGCAAGTGTTCATAATCTCTCTCCGTCTGTGTGTGTGTGTGTTTGTGCGGAAACGAGCGAAGTTTCTATGATGTATCATCATGTAATAACAGCGAGATAAACACATACAAACCGACGGGTTTGTTTTCTGGATACATTTTTGTGCTGACTCAAATCATTGTTTAATATGGAAGGCCAGAGTTGAACCACTTTTGGTTTTTCCTTTTGTGTGTGTTTTAGTCTGATATGATGTGAGTATATAATTTGGATTTATGTTTTCATTTATCTGCGTGAGAGGGAAAAAAAACAACTAAGGTCCATGCATGAAGAAGAAGGAATAGTTTCTTCTGTAAATGTTGAGATCTTCTAATAAAAGATGTTTAACTCAAAGTCAATGTGGTTCGATGTTTTTCAGGCTAGGGGGGTTGGCAAGTCAAGCATCGTTGGTGCCTTATCTGATTATGATGAATATGTTCCCATGGTTGATAAGGCTGTTGATGTGGGTTGGGAAAAAAGGTCGCATCAGAATCCGACTGTCTCTGGAGGTTAGATTGGGCGCTATACCACATGCTTATATGCTGTGATACAGTGAAGTTGCAGTTTTTTCTTTGAGTTTGAATCTTTCGAATTTGAAACGTTTCATCTCCCCTTCCAAGATTCAAAGACGTTAATCATAATCCGTAGCTAGGAGCAGGAATTGGAATAAAAAGTTTTTGTATTATCAAGGGTCTATGACGGGGTCCTTTAGATCACTCTATTTAAAAAGGTTTATGTTGTTATTGAGCAAATAATTGGGCTTTATGCTCTCTCTTGGGAGCTACGACATATGGATCCTCATCATGAGAACAGTTTCTTTCTTCATTTATTATTTGTTTATTGTTAACCTGAATACCAATCTAATCTTTCGAAATCCATAACAGGGCCACCTTCTGTGTCGAGTGTAGAAAAAATACCAGAAGGAATCTTTTCTCAACCTTGGGCTGCGCTTTTGGCTATCTTTATTACCCTCTTTACTCTTATTCGATCAGTAGTATTTCGGTTGACGCACAAATTTCACAACTCTCTTTCTGATTCTGCCGACAATATTCCGAACCTGACCGATGAATCACTTCCAAAAGAGGAGTTCCGTCCCCCATCTCCAGCCCTTAGAAAGAAGGATCTTCTTTCATCCGCTCTGAAAAAGCTTAGTGAGCTTGAAGAGAAGGTGGATAAACTACAAGCAAAGCCATTTGAGATGCCTTACGAGAAAGAGGAGTTGCTAAATGCTGCTGTTTATCGTGTCGATGCATTAGAAGCAGACCTAATTGCTACAAAAAAGGTTATTCTCTCTCATTTGATACTCTTATCCGATGGTGGCGATATAGTAACTGCTTTGTTTGTTTGTTTTCCTTTCCTTTTTCTTTTTATTGTCAATGCCATATTCTTTTCCCTATTTGCCTACAATATTGATGGAATTAAAATGCCCTACGTGGTATTTCTATAAATATTAGCATTCATCGGCTACTCATAATTTTCTTTATGATGATTAGGCTCTTCATGAAGCTTTGTTGAGGCAGGAAGAACTACTAGAATACATAGACAGACAACGGGAGGCTAAACTTCGGGTTAGTTAAATTTGTGCCCTTTTTTTTTTTTTTTTTTTGGGCACCACTATATACTATGAGAGTATGAGGGGAAAACACACTCTCCCACCCACACCTACCACGCACACACAAAAATACGACACTTTTCCTATTTGTTTATGTGGGACTCATGATTGTATCTGTTCTCCTGCAGAAAAAGAGGTGGTGCTGGTAAAACTATTACTTTGTACGAGTTGTTTGGTGGGTATATTGATGGTTTCCATATATAGAATTATGCACATATATGCTTGTATATTTGAGATGCGTAATAAGTGTAATTCAGAGGTGCTCTTGTTTTCTTTAACACGTCCCCACTTGCTTTTGCTGGAAATATAAGGCCTTATTAAGTACTTCATGTGTTCTCGCTATAATATTGGGTTATATGACGAATGGTACCATATGTGTTTCCTGTCCCGATTTGCATCATGCTTCTGTACGCCTTCCCATACAATTATAGATTGGTCTACCTATAATCGATATCTTTTGTGCTCTGGTTATTCGTTCACGTTTCTTATCGGCACTTCTGGCATCAGTGCGTTTTTAACAACGCACACTTTTTTTTTTCCCAGCATTTTTATTGTGTTGGTTGCACAACTAAGGAACATGGTATTTTTCAACTTTAAAAGAAAAAAAAAAAAGAGAGAGAAAAAGAAGAGAGTATATGTCGTTCCTGTCGTGTAAAACAATCATAGGGATAAATTACAAAAGTTCTTGAATTATAACTCTTGAATTATAACTCATGTAATACGTTGGTTCTTGAGCTTTAAAAAATAACATATGTTCTTTTTGAGTTTTCCGTTAATAATGTTGCCCTTTCTGTTACATTATATAGCCGTTCTGGGTGAGAATTGAGTGCAAATTACATTTTTATCCTCCTAATTAGATATGCTTCTATTTTTATTCTTTCCTTCTGCATTTTGATATAACAGGTAGCTTATAATGAAACTTGAATTTGTGTAAATTTTGAGAGTTTTTGGGTAAAAACCCAAATCTCTCAAGAGTTTACCTTTATTTTCAGTTTTTTTTCCCTACTTTTGTTCATAACTTAAGGGCCCGTTCGGTTCGCTAATTCGAGTTGAGATGTGATGTTGTGTGAGAGCTTTTTACTGTAGCAAAAAAGTTAGATGTGACTGTTTTTGAGAGTTTTTTTTTTACTGTAGCAAAACTCGAATTCTAAACTCGAATCAGCGAAAAGAACGCGGCCTAAGCATCTTGCAGGTCATTATATGATAATACCCTCTTTAAATGGGTTACACACAATTCAAGTGATAAAGTTTGTCGCTCAATGTAATAAACAAAGTGTTGACGGTAAAAACTCGTCAACAGAAATAGCCGGGTCACCACTAGGTATTCCGTTGGATTACCGGCTTAATATTGACTGTATACTCAATATTGGCAGTGAAGTGTTTGTGGTATTTGTTGTGTAGTGAGCAATATGAGAAAAATATACTTGAAGTAGAAAAACACACAAGTTTTATAGTGGTTCACTCTTATAAAATGAAGAGCTACATCCATTGTAGTTTTCTATTCCTTTTGAGATTGTTACAATTTACACTAACAATTACTCTCTCGTTCTTTTCTCTCAGGAAAAACCAACCCCTTCCCTGTATGTGGCTTCTCCCCTTTTATAGTCAAGCTTCCTTCGTCGGGTGAGTTTTCTTTGTAGGCAGAAAAGCACTCAAGTGGTCTGCCTTTCTAGGCCCAGACCGTAGCCCACTAATCACTTTTACGAACTGTACACTCAGCCAATTAGTCTCCCATTACAGCTCTGTGCGTACCTGTAACCCTTTTCTGTCCCCCGTAGGGCGGTTTAAGGGTTTGCATTTAATGCCTGTATTGCAGACATCTCTCATTTCCACACGCAACTTGCGATGTCAGGCTTTTCCCTCTTCGGGCATTCCTCTCGCCGTCTCTATTTGCTCAGCTTAGTTGTCTTTCTTGGCAATTAATTTCTTCCTAAAGGATTCCTGCCGTAAGGTCGACGGTACGACATGTCGTCGTCATGAGGAGTCGGCGTCGAAGGTTGGGCTTCCCTTGCAGCAGAAAGAAAGGGAATCCCCACCGTCGAGGGTTGTTGCCTTTTGAGAGAAAGTAAGGCCACGTGTCACACTGTTATTTTTTCACGCGTCATCCACATTTTCTCACACAACACAAAGTAAAGTTGTTAACAGAATAAAGTTTAGAAGAAACAAATTTACATTTACTTTTTAGAGTTTAAGGGGTAAAGTATTACAAAGTCAAGGAGAAATTTATAATTAATCCTATTTTTAGACGGGAAACTAGTAAAAGGACAATGAGACGTCTTTACAAGTGGAAGTAAATTTTGATGCACAAGCTTGTCGTTTTCACATAAACTACAGAAAATCGTGATCAGCAAACGACAAGCCCATTGTATCACATGCCGGCAAAACTTTGTAATGGTAAAACGACATGTCGTCTATCTGTTTTGGAAGCATTTTGTTCAAGTTTCCTCCACAGCGATTCATCGGGTTGCGTTTTCTCGGACATTACTAGTTTCCTATCAGATTGTTGATTGCTATTTGCTAATGTTTCCTATCAAACTATTTTGGTCAAAAAAGATGCCGACTCTTCGCAATCAAATTCTTCGAAAGTATTTCAAGGCCCACTACCCAAATATCGATTCTGCGACTCTAAAATGTAGAGCAAATTCAAGATTTTCCTTCATGGCTGGGGACATGAATTCTGGCCCGAAGAGAACGTACCAAGTTGTGGTGGCCGAAGGAAGGAAATCTGCCATGGAAGTTGCCTTCTGATCTCAAATTTTTCAAGGAGCTTACAGCGACTACATTAGACCCCACGAAGAAGAACGCCGTGGTAATGGGTAGAAAGACATGGGAAAGTATCCCACTTCAGTTTCGCCCTCTACCTGCTCGACTAAATGTCGTTCTGAGTCGCTCCGGAAAAGTTGGTGATTCCATTGAAGAGAATGTTGTCATATGTGAAAGCATTTCATCAGCTTTGGAATCTTTGGCACAGCCTCCTTATTCTCAGTCCATAGAGAAAGTGTTTGTCATTGGAGGTGGCCAGGTTTTAAGGTAACTTTGCTTTTGCTTTTCCATTCCATTTGTATGCGTAGAACTTTTTTTTGTTAAGACTGATTTGGATTTATTTTATAATTTTTTTCCTCAACTATGCACTCTAGTTCAGCATGCTTCTGAATTTTTAATATGAATAAACACGCTGTGCAAGTTGACAAAAAACTAATAGTTTGAGAGGCATTTATAAAGTTTTAATTAATGACACGTCTATATACCATTAGTATTATAAAGTATCTTCGTGGAAGGGATGTTTTTGAATGATCTTGTATAATTTAGGAGTGAAAGATGTACCCCAATTTATTGTCTTTTCTAAAGTTCGGTGCATGATATACTAGGTACATAGTTCATAGGGATATTTATGAAATTAAGCCTATTTATTTATGGGCTTTTTGGCACAGGGAAGCTCTCAATGCACCACGGTGTGATGCCATTCACATTACTGAAATTGAGACAAGTATTGATTGTGATACCTTCATTCCCTCTATTGATTTCTCATCGTTTCAACCATGGTACTCATCCCAACCGTTTGTGGAGAACAATGTTAGATTTAGTTTTGCTACTTATGTTCGTGTGAGAACTTCTACGGTTAACCCTCATGCTTGTGGCAATGGGGAAGAGTCTAGTTCTGATAAGTTTGAAGTAGGGAGTTTTACCTTCCTGCCAAAGATGATATTTGAGAGACATGACGAGCATTTCTATTTCGGGTTGGTTCAAGAAATCATTTCAAGTGGCTATAAGAAACACGACGAACCAGGGAATTGTACTCTCTCAAAATTTGATTGTGAGGTAATGTAACTCTTTAAAATTACTTCTGCCTCTTTACTTTTTCGTGGCTAAATGCAACTTTTTAATATTAATTGAAATTGAATCACAACTCATAGACCACTAAAGCTTTAAACTTGCTCTTTGTTTATTGTATTTTCCCCTTACATGTTTTTTATTATTTATTTATTTATTATTATTATTATATATATATATATATATATATTGGTAATGTTCAGTTTTGATACGATATTCTCCAGATGCGGTTCAATCTTTGCAAATCATTTCCCAAGGTAATGGCTCTTTTTGTAATTGCAGTGTTGTTTTGTCACGATAGTCGGTTCTCATAATGATCTCCTTTCTTGTTTAATTCTTTTGGATTGGAAAATTTTCCTTATCATCAATTAGTACGCCTTTTCTAAAGTTTGCAAGTCTCTTAGTCTTGTATGGTTCTTTTTTTGGCCCATATGTCTTTGAGGTTGCTAATTTCTTTCCATCTCTTCAAACATACAGGGAGTTTCTTGGGAAGGAGTTCTTCCAGAATTCTTTAGGCTCATTAGTGGCACCACAAACGAAAAGGTAATCACATTTTCACTGATATTAGTGATGATCTATTCTTTCATCTCAATATGCATGCTGATGCTGATCTCAAAATCAAAGATTTCATCAGTTAGCAGATGTTATTGATGCGATAAAAAACAACTCTGATGATAAGCGGATCATCCTATCATTACAAAATCTATCAGATCTTACGCTTGAGGTGAGGAGATGCTTGTTTTGGTTAATTTTTATTCTATCCTTTGTAAATTATTGTTCCATCTTGTAAATTATTACTAATGTAATTGTTACAGTTCAGTGTAGCCAATGGGGAATTATCCCTTCACACGCATCAACCCTTTGTTGACATGTTTCTCTCTGTTCCAAAAAACATTGCGTCTTATGCTTTACTGAAATGCACGATTGCTCATGTTTGTGGTACGCAATTCCACAAACAAGGAATAACTGCTCTTGTTATCATTTCTTCATGTCCGTAATGTTTCTTATACACAAATGATCTTGTATAGGACTAATTCCCAGTGATCTGAACCTTAAAATTGGCGAAGCTCACGTGAGAGGAACTCATATCAGGCCTCTTCAAGACCAAATTCATAGACTTCCTACACCTTTCCCGGTGAGTAGAAAAACAGTCAAAACATAATAACACAAATATAGATGTGAGTTTCATTTCTAATTCTCTGCTACGCAGATTTTGAAGATCAATCCAAACAAAACCAACATAGATACATATGTGTCAGCTGACTATGAACTCGTTGGTTATGATCCTCACTCATAGGTAGGAACTGGGCAAATCGTTGTTCTCTCCAAACTGCTTTTGATCATATGAGCTTTTGTGAATTTTGTACTAAAGTTAAAAGTTAAAAAAAAACAATGAGTATCGAAACTCAGGATTGAACTTCCTTGCTTTTGAGGAAGTTGATGAGGCCTTGAAGTGCAAGATCAGCATCATCGCTCTTCATCAGCTCTCCGCCAACTTCTGCAGGCGTTGCCCTAACCTTCTTCAGTAACTCTGCAACCTCTCCAAACAGGGCATGTTCCTTAATCTGCAAGTAATTCTTGGCCAAAATCTTGAATCAGTTGAAATCGCAGTAAGACATGTGGAGATGCAGATCCATTCGTCCCAACCTCAGCAATGCCGGATCAAGTTTGTCCTTGTGATTCGTCGTGAACACTACAATCCGCTCATCTCCACAGCTCGACCACAAGCCATCAATGAAGTTCAACAGACCAGAAAGAGTAATCTGTAATGGAAGGTTTCACGATGATTGGACTTAAAATGACATTCTCAATTTCTACTTTTGCACAAATTGAGCAAGAGATCATTACCTTTTCATCCTGGATGGAATTGTACTCGTCCTCCGAGTTTCTGTTTTGCAAACCGATTGAACAATCGATGTCCTCGATCACTAATAAGGAGCAATTACCTGTCCCGATCAACAGCCTTCTCAGATCGGAATTGCATTGGACCTCTTTCAAATCCAAATCGTAAACGTCGAACTTGAGGTAATTGGCCATGGCGGCGACCAAGCTTGACTTTCCAGTTCCAGGCGGACCGTACAGCAAATAGCCGCGCTTCCAAACCTTCCCTACTCTCCTTTAATACTCCTTCCTTGCCATGAACCTGTTGAGGTCATCGATCAACGCTTTCTTGGTCTCCAAATCCATCGCAATCGTCTCGAACGTTGCCGGATGATCGAGGTTTATCCCTTCCCAATAGTCCTTTCCGTTGTAATCCACGGTATGAAGCTTCACCGACTTAGTTTCTTCCTTAATTTGCTTCGCTTTTTCCAAAACATACGGCAAATAACGATTCAGCGCCATTTCTTTGTGTTTCTTGTGGAATCGCAGCTCGTAGCGTCGCTCCTCCGCGAACGCACTGCGATGGTCGCCATTGCTAATGAAAACCGGCTTATCGCTCCGCGAGCAGTCCAAAATCCACTTGAATTCGGTGCCGTCCAAAAAATCGACAAGTTCTTGGTTCTTGTCAACCTTCACCGCTAATTGCTTAACTTTCTTCAATTTCAAGACCTTGATTCTCTGCGTTGAGGAGGATAGCTTGTTTCCCAAGTAAACGCTCGCCGCCACGAACATTTCGTTCCCGGCGTAGCCGTCGAACTCGTCAAGGACGATGGTGAGTTCGGAGGAGAACCGGGAGGAGATCTTGCGAAGGCGCGTGAAGAAGAACTCCCGGGCTGCGTCTGGGATTAGATCGTCCGCGACGCTTCGGAGAAGAACCACCGAGGCGGTGAGCGAGGCGGCGACCGAAAGGATTGTTCTAATGGAAGGTACCGTCGTCGTTTCCGATGAAGACCACATTTTCTTGATTTTTCTTGTTCTTAGTCGGGTTGTGGAGATTGAGATTTCTTGGAGAAGAACAATCTCAAGAATTCGAAATTTCTACGTGTAATCATCAACGTGAATATGTTGTTATATTACGGGAAAATTTCATATCCGTAGTAGGATGTGTTTTAGTATAATGTCTATTAATATTTTGTGTTTTTAATAATTTTAAATTAGCATCTTTTAAAAGATATTTTAATATTTTGAGGTCTTTTTTAAAATGTAAAATCTTAAATTTACTATTCTTATTATTTTATTAAAAACTAATAAATATAGACAAAATTTTGAAAAAAAATATTTTTAATTTAAAGCATTATTTTTATTTTTTAAAATATTTAAAAAAATCAAGTTTCAGAATTTTGTTAAATTTATTATTAATTTTTTGGTTAATTAAATTTTTTTAAATTTTTTTTAAAATTTATTAGTTTTTAGTATAATAATGAGAATGGTAAATTTAACATTTTATATTTTAAAAAAGATTTTAAGGTATTAAAAAACAATTTTATAATTAATTTAAAATTATTAAAAATATAAAATATTAAAAGATAATTAGGCTAAAATAAGTGAAATTTTCCCTCACCAGAGTAAAGCTCGGGTTCATTTACGTTAGTGATTCAAGAACACGGCTGACTTTGCCCAATTTAGTGAAGCTGGGCCCCATATATTGGGTTTCACTTCTTCCCAAGTCAGTTTTTGGGCCAAAAAATTACAAGACAACGAGTGAAAAAGAATAGCAATTTTTTTCTTTAAAAAATGGAGAATTTACTAGTTTGGACTTTTATCTATTGTTCTTTATAAATATTTTTTTATTAGTATAATTATTTGATTAAAGAGTTATGAATCAAGAGTAAATTTTTACTATGCACTTTTAATGGTATTTGTTAAGATTACCGAAGTAACTCCATATTTAGGATTGCTCAAAAAAAAAAAAAAAAAAAAAAAAAAAAAAACCCCGTTTTTAAAATGGTTCCCATTTTTTTTATTTAAAAATTTTTTCTTTAAAAAATGGAGAATTTACTAGTTTGGACTTTTATCTATTGTTCTTTATAAATATTTTTTTATTAGTATAATTATTTGATTAAAGAGTTATGAATCAAGAGTAAATTTTTACTATGCACTTTTAATGGTATTTGTTAAGATTACCGAAGTAACTCCATATTTAGGATTGCTCAAAAAAAAAAAAAAAAAAAAAAAAAAAAAAACTCCGTATTTAGAATGTGTCCCTAATTTATTAATATTAAAAGAATAATATAATTAGGTCATGGTTGTATTATTTATTGCAAGTCAGTTTAGGTCATGCTTAGGATATGATTATATTGTTACCATATATTATAGTAACAATCACAATTATTTATTTAGAAGTTTAGAATTATTCTACCAAAAAACAATCACATTTATTCTATCTTGCCCATCATCAAAATGTCATATATTTATTTAGAAGTGTAGAATATAGTTTGGACAAAATAGCTAAATATACAAAGTTTTGGAAAAAGGGTAAACATATAATATAAAATTACTCGAAGAGCTTTACAAAAAGAATTAGATTTATCGAAAAGGTTTGTTTACCCACAAGGTCTACAAAGTAATGTATGCATAGCTGTCTGAAAGTGAACAAAGTATTGAATACGAAACCATCTGATCAAGTCTTTTTCCTTAAATTAAACATAAAAGTTGGATGAGGTTTTATGTGGATGTGAATTGAAAATGCAAACACGAGGATGCTTACCACCTTTGCTTATTTTTATGATTTTATTGACACATCAGATTCCAATCTATTTTGACCAAAAATTCAATTGTCGGAAATCCACACGCATCATGTGTTTTGTTGAACTAACCACACACAACTTTTTGTTATGTTTAGTTTCAATTAGAGAAACCAACTTCCATATTTCATATGCCCCACTGTTTCATAATTATACGGACTATGACGCTACGGCGTGGATGCAATTATATTTTATATTTGATACTTTCGCAATCAAATAATAATAATAATAAGAATAATAATAATATATCTATTTTATGCAAAGTCAGAGAACGAATACTTGGATCATATACGACTTTTTAGCAAAAACAAGAATTAAAAAAAATCCTAATTAAGATCGAAAGATCTGCATGGTTACTCAGCCATGTTTCTTGTTCAGAAAAATAAATCAATGATTACAAATTACAAAATCCACTCAAAACAATTCACCTTTTATAAAGCAAGAACGTACAGAACTTATTGTATAATAAAGCAAGCAACAAATAGAAACATATTTATCTGTTTCAGAGAAATAATTTTGTCTGTTGAAGATACATGAACTACAAGTCGATATAATAAAACCAAGCATTTCATGATACAAGAACTTATTATAATTACTTACATAATGGAACAGTAATGGGCGTAAGCATCTTCAGCGACAACATACCAGACATCGCATCTCTTACAAGGGTAAGAAACGACATCCTTCCTCTCATCCTTATTCTCTTCCACCCTTGGAGGTCCTATACTCACAATTGTGGCAGTTTTTCTGAACTTCCTCACTTTCCTAATGATTCTCACTGGATCTGCTTCACCTATCACCGTCACTTTGTTTTTTGAGGGGTCAAGCACAATGGAAGTTATCCCTTCTAACCTCGAAATTAACGCCATCACCTTCTGTCGGCACCTTGAGCAGAGCAGTTCCACTGACACCACAGTTTTCTGCAACACAAAAATGAATCAGAAATCTTTCAGTACTCTTATAACCACATTCTCTCTGAAAAAAGTACTGGGGTGTGTCAGTAAAATGATGAAATGGGCTGAGAAAAGGTCAGAAATTTAATTCAGTAGCAATTAAAGGCACCACAGAGAAAATGTAAAAACCAAAACACATCCAAAGGAGTACGGGAGATTGGACCTTAGACATGATTCTTGATACAAATATGACACAAAAATATGACTCCACAAGGCAAAACCAGATCAAACTACAAGAAGCTATGAGATGAAAAGTTGGTCTAGTTTTGATTTGGTTTTAATAAAGCATATTTTTGTATGCTCTTTCCTATGTTCCAATCTGAAGTTCGTTGAAGGCCAAAAGGAGTGACACGTTAGTGGGTGGCTAGAATTAAATGCCAGTCAGAAGGGTTCTTGATTGAATCACCTATGCTCTGAAAAACACATTCAATGCTATCTCCAGATTCCAGGCCAAAATATAGCTCCACTGAGTAACCCACCTATTTATCTATCTGTAAAAAATTATCTGTAAAAAAAGTTCCCAATAGTGATATATAAATTGACACATTCAATAACAAGAACATCAGCAAGTTACTCCCACTCCCCAGTGAAAATCCTTCCAGTTGACAAATTATGGTTTTGTTAAGACATGGTAATGTGGCTTTGGTCCGGCTGTTTGTAAAATTTGATAATGAACCAATTTTACAAATGTCTTGGTCAATTGGACATAAGATAGTAAATGCCCTTCAGTGGGGTCGGTGAATGGGCACGCTTGACCCACCTCTGCAATCTATTTAATCCCTGTTTGTCCTACTCAACTTTGAGAAGTCTTACAGAGTCCAGATCAAGAGAGGATAGAGGGGGAGAGAGAGACACCTTGTAAGAGCTGCAGGTCCTAATTTTGAAATTGTTATACCAAGGCCCCATTTATTTTACCGATTCGAGTTTTGCTACAGTAAAAAGCTTTAAGAAACAGTCACATCTAACTTTTTTACAGTAAAAAGCTCTCACATAAAATCAGATCTTAACTCGAATTAAAAACTCGAATCGGCAAACTAAATGTGCCTCAAGTGTCTTACTATGATTCGACCAAAAAAAAAAAAAGGTGTCATCTGAGTCCATAACACTTGTTCTAGTAATGGCTAATCAAAAACTGCGTGGCTGTTGGCTCCAATAATACTGCACAGCCTTCCCAACTAGATAGAAAGGGGGCTGCTGGAGGCTCAACGAATCCTCAGTTATATGCTCCCCAAATATGAATTTTATCAGTGTAGTCCCAAATATGGACTCCAGACGCCAGACCCAAGTGGGAAATTCTGCGTTGTACTGCCCAAAATTTAATCAGTTCAGTTATCTTCGAAACTACCTTTCAAATCTCTTAAAGGGTAATAAGAAAACTTAAAAAATCAACTAACCATAAACTATTAATGGAAAAAGCAACAAACATATATTAAATGAAAACAAAGTAGAGTAAGACTTTCAAGATCATTGAATGAGTTTTTGTCACTAATAGCAAAATTATCCCCTTAAACAATAAGGAATTATTCCGAGGAACCTTTTTGTGCGCTGATAGAGAAACCTATACTGTCCTTGTGATCCACCTGTGGTTCAGAATTTCAGACATGGCCATCAATGCAGATTAAGCTCATTAGGCACCAAAACCAGGCCCCAGAAACAAAGTGGAGTTTTTACACAAAGAAGTTGTATAATCAAAGCTATCCACTATCACTGAAGAAAACATAAAGGTCTTAACTATAACCAAATTGATATCAGAGATTTTCCTTTCCAATAAAGATAATTAGCAATTCATACGCCTGGTACAGTAAAGGATGATTATAGGATAATCACATTTCCTTGCCACTAAATAGTTTTAATATTATAGAGCGTCATTAAGCTAAAAGCTACCAAAATTCTGTTAAAAAACTATTCTGCCAGAGACAAACTTTTAGTATTGAGTTATTTTTTCACACACGTACTCAGTTGTCAAACACCTTAGTCATTCTTTTTTCTTCGCATTCAGTAAGTATCATGGTTAACTTGAAAGTCCAGCTGTAGAAATAAATATGTGCATGTGGGCTTGGGATGGAATCACAGTGAAGTAGTTCATACATCACTATCCTGTAGAGGCCCAAAAGTTGTGTTCCGTCATTTTCTCGTCCTCTCTCATTGAATTCCCATAAACTTAGATAGCAAGGTACCAACTTAAGCCTACATATGAAACCATATGGCAGATAATGCATATAGCAACGTGCTGTTGTGAATCACTACAATTGTGCAACTAATATGATGCTAAATGCACCAAAAGAGTTCGATATTATTTTGAAAACATGCGCCTCCAAATAATATTTGACTTGACTCTGAGACTAAAACTTGCAATGATCAATTGTATAAAACAAATTCCTTTTATTAATGAATGTTTGTAATGCAAGGCACTGTACTGCAATAAATTCATATTCCACAAAAGTCAACATATTAAAAAAAAGAAAAAAAAAACATAACTCTGTCAATGGGGAAAAAACAAAAAAAACTAACGGTCCAAGTGGCAACAATAACTCTGCTAAGTAACCAGGAAAGACAAGGTAAAACATGCACATAAACAAAGGATATCCAATTATCCATCCGCCCCTAAAAAGAAACAAAGAATAAAATAGGTCTCTAAAAAATTGCAGTCCCCATCTGCACCCCAATTACAACAATATAGGGAAAAGATTGACTTATCAAGGGACTTGCATTTACCATTTAGATTTTCAGTATGCGTGCTCCATGGCATTGAATTAAACCTCACAATGAATTTCCATAAACCTCTAAACTCGTAGCTTTAGCTGCTTCCTGCTTTGCTTCAACCATTCGAGTGTAGCAGCTTACAATTTTCTTGTCTTTTTCATAGTATTCTTTCATCTTCCCCAAAGGTTTCAAATCCAGGTCAATGAAACATACCTACAAAAGTACGTTGCTCAAATAAGATATTGTGCCAAGAAAAGAGGCTTCTACAAGAATTTCAACTACCACCTTAGTAAATTCACTAAGTTCAGCACCATAATTCCCAGGATCCAAGTAGTAAAATTTAAGCTTATTACCAGGGCACCATTTCAGCCAACGTTTTGCACATTCGCTTTATTGAAAATGTTGAATACAGAGGCAAAATATGAGTCATAGCTGAAATTAAAAAGTATTCGGTGGCCAAAAGCAGATGTGTTCATTTAAAGTAAGAGTTCTCTTAACATTTTACAAAGTTACATAATCCCATAATCAAGTTATGATTTAAAACTTCCTAAGTGATAATCTGTCTGTAAAAGAAAGGGGAAAAAAAAAAGAAAGAAATTGACCAAAGTCACCAAACTGCATTATTGTGATATTATCTAAGTACTTATGGTCATAATAAATCATCTAGATGACTTTGAAATTATGATAAACTTGCACATTATAAAAGGAGAGTCTACCTTGTAATCAAAAGTTTGGTTGGTTGATTTCAGGGACACACTATTATAAGAAGATTCTGAAATTCCTTCTTTCCTCAGTCTAAAACTCATCATCAAACTACAGTCCTTTGCTGTTGCAGCTATCAAAAAGTTCTTTACAATCTTCAAGCTTTCATCCAAAGAAATGGAATGCAAAGAACTATATCTGTGGGCCACTTTTTCTTCCTCCAAGTCTCTGCATACCATGCAAGGCTCGGATATAATGTTATAATATGCATGAATAGCCCCCTCTATGTCAATATCATCAAGCTCTTGGACCTTTAGAAGCCTATCCATCACTCCGGATGTATAAATTGTCTCAGAAAGAAGCTGCAGAAAAGCCTTTGTGCGCAGACCCTGATCCCCCCATATGACACCCTTGAGTGCAACTTCAAATGCTTCTTGAATCACAAAGTTCGTACTGTCTGCAGTAGCACCCAAGGCTCCAAATATTAGAGAACCATCCAAAAATACACGAAAATTATTCTGAGGGCTGGAGAAGAGATCTTTGATAGCTTTATGTATTTTGTCCTTGGATCCAGAGAACAGGTCAAGAGGATCATAGTCACTAAATGCTGAAATCTGCAATAGAAGTTAGAAAATGTACTAAAGTTACAACATGCAAATAGGTTTGTCATCATTGAACAGAAATCTCATCAAGAATCGAGGTACAAGACTCATAGTAATAAACAACAGCTTCACAGTGAAATCTTAATCATACTTCACAACTTGAAGGTAACAAATGCAGTTAAACAGTACCTCTCCTTCATGCAACTTGAGGGATTGGTGCATCCTGTAACGAGGTACGCTTCGTTTAATGGCATTTCCTTCACCTATAAACTCTGAGATGGGGAGGAATCCACATTTGGGCTATGTTTCGGAACAAATATGACGAAAATGGAATAGAAGAGAAAGTCACGCAAATTAAGCTACAATGGAATTGTTGAAAAATAAGAATAAACATCAGCAAAGATTTTATTTTATTATTTTTTTAAAAATAAAAAAAGTTTACTCCTAACGGAAAAGAGAGAGGGAAACCACTGCCTAAAAATTAATTAAAAAAAAAACCACCTTTATCTCCACGCATATGCAGGGTTCACCTTCTGGGGTACCTGAAATGGAAAAGGAGGAATAAACTATCAACGTCTAGAATATTATACCCAGGATAAAGTAATTCTTGCAAAGTTTCTTTCCCCACTTCCTAAACTTTTTCCTTCATTTTAATGGGCAGAAGTTTCACAAGTTTCACCTCATACCCAGAGAATAAAAAGAGACGATGAACTTTTATGCTGGAGCAATTGAAAAGAAAACATAGTCCAAGCCACTATACTATCTAATTATCACTAGATGGTGCAAAGTATGAAGGAGACTAATAAATCTTCAAGCGCAGGATAAGAGAATGATCAGATATCAGAAGCATTATGCGTATTAGTAGACTGATTTTGTGATTACCACTGGGAAATAAAGAATGATCAGATAATAGTAGCACGGAATCCCAATGTGTGTCAACTTTGGCAGCATCAACTCGCAAAGCAGGACGCTGACAAATTACATTAGTCTCAATCGTTTCCAAGAATTCCCTCGAAGCAGGGATGCGCACCTGCCAAATTTCAAATTTAGCATACACCCAAAAAAAAAAGAAAAACACTCAGGGACGTTGACCCCCCGGAATTCCTTCTAAGAGCTTGTTGAATAATTTTTATGGATTGTCATTTCACCAATTTGGACATATATGATCGCTTCAAATGGTTTCATATGATCGTTTCAGTTTCAAATATGATCGTTTCAAATATTTCTGACATGACTGGGTACAACAACAATGGGGATACCAGCTCCCACAACAATAATGTTTTTTAACTACCTAGAATTGGGTCTCGTCCTTTCTGTTACGTCTGTCGACATCAAGATTTCTTCTATAGACGAAGGGGATGGGGACGGCAAAAAAAATTTGTTTTAACTATCAATTTTTCACACAGGAGCCTTGTTTAAATTCTAGAAAAACCGGTAATGTGTTCAAATAATGATATTACTGAAAGAGAAGCAGCAAAAATGATTAGAATCAAACATACCCCAGCATCTACGTATTTGGAACCCAGTAAAGGGCTTATAACGTGCTGAACAAACAGTTGGCAGGCAACTTCTTTGTTGGTGGAGGAGACAAGGTCCTCTGTGTCTTTCCACACAAGACGTTCATGCAATGTTAAAGCTGTACGGCTCTTTGTACTCTCCAATTCTTTCCTATCAGCCTTCTGTATCCGCAGTACTTTCCCAATCTACAATACCAACATAATATAACATCAAAATATGGTTTAAAAAAATTCTCTCAGACTTTATTATTATTATTATTATTATTCTAGGTTAGTTATTCTGCATGGTGTACCACAATAAAATTAGCAATACGGCGTCAAAATGAAACAAAATTAATTTCGATGAATATTCAGTTTTGCCATAATTCAAAATACCAAAAAAAAAAAAAAGCAAAATGAAAATACGTACAAAAGCGGGAGAGGATCCGGTGTAAGCGAGAACAAGATTAGCAGCGCCTTCGCCTCTGTATGCCCAATCGGCAGCATCTTTTTTATCTAAAATCACCTCCATTCTCCCAATCTTCTTCCTGCTCTCAGATTCACTTCGTAATTTCCGCCACATGAGAGAATTTTCGAGAAAACCAAAAATATAATTAGGGGAGTCAATTTTCAGAATGAGAAAAGGAGAGAGAATCTTTCTGTAGGAGCTTGAAAGCGAGAAAGCTTTTCACACAGTAAGAACTAGAAGTGGCGCTAAATTGGCTTGTCTGTTTATATCTTACGCCAGCTTTTAAACCCAATCAAAACCTGATTTCTAATTATCTAGTTGGTAATTGTTACCTTAAAAATAAATAAATACACACACACAAATATATATATATATATATGCATAAAGCATAATCAGTTCTTAAATTACTATAGAATCTGATTCTCAAAAAAAGTTTAAAATCTTTTGTGGAAATTAGCTTAGTAAGGACCTCGATCCAGTCTGGTCGTCTGCGAGACGAGCGAGAGAGAGCGCGACTGCGAGAGAGAGTGCGAGGGAGGAGAGAGAGAGAGAGCGCGTGTGAGATTTCTTCTTTTGAAATTGGTTTTTAGAACTTCAGTTGGAACTAAAAACAAGCATTAAATTAGAAAAAACAAATTTTAATTTTTAAGAATAATGCTATTTATTAACTAACTAAAATAATTATACTACTTTGCTTTTATACTACTTACTACTTGAGCTTAAACAATATGCTATGTACTGTGCCTTCTTTCAAATCAAAATCTGCTATATTTTTAAACTGGGCTTGAAAATATGCTATATTTTACTTGGAAATTAAACAAGAAAAAAGATTATTTGCACAAATAATCTTTAATAATTTTTATTTTTAGACTAAATATAGCACAAGTAAAGTATAACGAGCTGGGGTTTTATGAGAGATTATAAATAGTAAAAGAAACGTATTAGTGACATACTTTGATTTTTCTATTTTCATACTTCTTTTCTCATAACTTTTTTTTATTATGTTATTATTTTGAAACCTTTCCATATCATTATTATGTTAGATTCATTCTGAAACTATATAGTTTATTAATTAAAGAGTCAAAATTGTATATTTAATTAACCAAGTAAACATTTGATTTAAGCCTTATTCATTTCACAACTCAAGTTTTATTGTTACAGTGTTTTCTCTCACAAAACTTTAAATTTAACTTTTTTATTACAATACTTTTCTCTTACATACGCAACTCAAATTAAGGTGAAACATATCCACACACACAAATAACTGGACAACCATGGAAGGAATAGATAGCGAAAACTTAATACACAAATAATCATAATTGCAGTCATAGTTGATCATAATTAAAGAGATTATTTCAAGAGAACGATAAAGTTCAAATTTAGAGAAAATGAAAGGAAAAAAAAAGTAGGCGAGTGTTGAGAATAAGAGACTGTAGCAAAATAGATAATGCAGTAAAAAAGAAATAAAGAGAAAAAAGGTAAAAAAGTCATTTGTTAAATATAATGACAGACAAAAAGACTTAAAAAAAATAAAAAGAGGGGAAAGAGGACAAAAAAGTAAAACACAAAAAAATAAAGTTAAAAAGAAATAAAGATTTATGTAGTTTTAAGGATAACAAACTATAATAAACAAATAGAGTCAAACAAAAAAGGAAAAAAAAAAAAGTAATGCAAGAGAAAGAAAGTAACGAAAGGGGTTAAAAATTAGCAAAATGAAGAAAAGGAAAAAAGGGAAAAAAACTAACTGTGCGTTTTGACAGTAATTTCCTTTTCCACTCTTATATATATACTAATCAAAAACACACACTTCGTGCATGTAACTTATTTAACGCAACAGTTAAACAAATTGCTTGGAAAAAAAAAAAAGAGGAAGAAAAAAGAAAGGATAAAAGAAATAAAAACAAAAGTAAGAAAAAAAGACCCGAAGTAAAATATACGGAAAAAATTAAGAAAAAAAATTTGAGCGAAATGTTTTGCAACTGAAACTGAAATTTATAAGGATCACAAATAAAAAATGTTTATGTATGGATACATTTAAGAATAAATTAATTTAACAGAGTAATTAGAAAAAAAATATTTTAAATAACCGTAAAAAGAGTATTTAAAGGAGATAATTTGAAAATATATAAAAATCAAAGGTTAAAAAATGTAATAAAAAGATGAGGGAGGAAAAAAAAGAAAAAAAAAACTTAAAAAAATTTAAAAAAAAAAACTAAAATTTTTTTTTTTAAAAAAAAAGGAGGGGGTAATGAAACGCCCCCTAGAAACTTATTCTCAATTTCAGGAGAGAATAGATATAGTAGAAGTAGAAATATTCTTAGGCCATGTGGTCTCTCTCCACATTTATCTTTCATTTATAGTACTATACATAAGAATATCATATAAAGAGATCGATAGAATTCTCCATCTTCAATTATTTGAGTTGAATTCCATATTTGTGATTTCCATGCTTCAACATTTTTTATTCCAACACTGTAATAAAAGAATGGAGATAGGAGAATAAGATATTATACCATTTGATGATTATTGTAATGTGATGCTAAAACTGTAAATATTAAATAATATAAAATGGATCCGTAATAATGAAAGTTGAAACGAAGAAAAGTTGTGCATATCATTCTTATTCTATGATCACATACACACACACACACACACACACATATATATATATATATATATATAAATATGTATGCATCAAGGGAAGATAGTGATATGATGCTGTAACGAATTTGATTCCTTTCACGGTCAAATGGACTCAGCAATATTATGAATGTCAATTGCATGTGTACATCATGCAGACGACATTAGATTATTATTTTTCCCTCTTAAGAAGAATAAGTGTACAAAAAAATTGTACTTAAACCTCACTAATCTAATGATTCAAACTCATTTTTCACTTAAATCTAATGGTTTAAGTTTAGTCCATTTAGCTTTTTTATCTTCTCACACCTCACACTCTTACAGGGTAATATGAAAAAAAATTATAATACATGCTAAATTGTTTTTGTACTACAACCAACGGTTCATCATTTTAACATATAATGCATAAGGGAGAAACAAGTATATTATATACACGACTTAGTTGAAAAGTTAAACCTCTTCATAGAGTTGCAAGTTTGAGCTGGGCTAAACGGGTCGCTATAAGGTCTGTTATTGTTGGTTCAGACTCAGTCGGACCCGGTCCTAAATATTTTAGACTTAAGGCCGGGCTGGGTCAATCCTTTTTCTTTTAGGGGTGAGACATCATATTTTTAAAGTTTTTTTTTAAATATCTTATAAAATTTCTAGTCAAAGTCGGATTGATCCTACACTCCTAATTCATGTACTTTTAAATAATATTTGTTAAAATAACTTTAAACTTTTAAGACTGTGCCGAGTCAAGTGACTTAAACTTACCCCTCTACCTCTTGAGCATTTCAAGCAGGTAATACTTTCTTTTTAAAAATAATGATATCAAAGAAAATGGGGGAAGTTAGACAAGTTCTGAAACTTTTTGTTTAATATTTGCAAAAGAAATTTCAGCATTTTATCAAAAAATAAAATATAATTTTTATTTTACTAATCATATAAATAAGATTATGGTAGCCCAAAAAAGCTCATACTATTAGTTGTTTGAAGTATCTCATAAATGAGAATGATTCGTATTCTCATGTTTAATATAATTATTAAACTTTTTTAAAACCTAAAAAAATAAAATCTGTGAATTTCATATTACTATATTTTAAGGTAATTTTAAATCCACCTAATAAAATGTTATTCACTTTTTCAGAAAAATAAGGAAAAAATTATACAACATCTGCCATAATCTCTCTATTACCCATCTCTTCCCAATCCATCCGCATATCTCTCGTCCAGCCTGGTTGAATCTCTTCCGTCAACCACGCTGCCGCCGCCTTCCGATCCACCGTGCCGTAGCCGCCTTCCGATCATTCCTCTCTCCGACCATTCCTTCCGCCGTCGTCATCGCCGTCGTCATGGCACGAGTCGTCATCGCCATCGTCGCGTGGAAAGACCGTTGTCGTTCTCATTCGCTTCGGACGTCGTCGTCGCTCGAGGAAACGTCGCCGTGAGATCTGGTTCGTAGATCGGCATCGCGAGATCTCTTCCTTGCAATCTCATCGTTCTCGTTAGCTCCAGACGTCGTCCTCACTCAGGGAAACGTTGCTATGAGATCTAGTTCGAAGATCGGCATCGCGAGATCTCTTCCTTGCGATCTCGGTGAATTTCGGCCGAGAAATGACTTACAATATGCTTAAAGAATTTTTTAATAATTTCTTTAAAAAAAAAAAAAATTGGTAGATGGTACAGCTTAAATCTTGTTTCTTGATTTATTGTTGATGGAATTTTCAGTTTTCTTGCATTTTAGTAGTTGAGAAATTGACGGTGTTGGTTGTTTCCAGCATTTGTCCAGGACTTAGATGATGATTAATGAATTTTGTATTTCATAAGCTGAGACCCCATTTATGTGTTTGATTTTAAGCCCACGAGAGTTTCTGGGTCAGCTTTTTATCCTTACCGACCTCCTCTCTCTCTCTCTCTCTCTCTTCTCTTCGGCACTCTCCGGTGAACTGTTTCTTCCCTTTGCCGCTCTCCTACAATCAGTCTCTTCCCTTCAGCGCTCTCTGGCGAACTGTTTCTTCCCTCCGCCGCTCTCCCACGACCACTCTCTCTTTCCTCCGGCCCTATAACGCAATATCTCTCTTCCCTCTGCATCTCTTTCTCTCATCCCTCCACCAATCTCAGATTCTCGTCTGCCACCGTTTCTCTCTCTTCTGTCCGCCACTCTCAGAAACCTCACCGGTGTCGTTAGACGAGAAATCAAAGATGGACCAAAGACGTCAAAAATTAACAAAAGAATAAGGTAAATCCGTTAATCACTAACTGATAAACCACTAATTCATTTGAATATGTTAATATTGATTGACAGACTTTTAGCTTATGTTTGAGATTGACACTTGAATGAAAAGGTTGTAAAGAGGTCATTATTCAAAAATTAAGAACATGAGCTCGTTACTTTTTGTTTTCCTGTAATTGGAACCTATCGTATAGTAAAGCTCTATCCATAACTCGACACAACTTTAAAAATCAAGTTATGGTCAAGTTATGATCATAACCTGTCGAGTTATGTTATTATTGAAACTGAAAATTACAAGTGCAGGAACACTGTCAAGTTATGGTCATTTTGAGAGAAATAAATCATGATGAAGTTCAAAGAGAAATGCCACCAGCAGCATCAACAAAACTGAACAAGATGAAAATTGATTTAAGTAATTTGCTTAACAAAGTAAAACATTTTGAAGCCAACCATGTAGCCATGAAAGAAGATCTGAAAGAAATAAAGGCAATGGTTGTAGATTCTATGGACATTATGAGAACCATTCAACAAGATGTGCTTCTGTTTCTCAAGGAAATACAAAACAATCCAGCTTCTGAGGTAATGAAACAACGCAAATTGATGTTGAATTTATTTTTGCAATGTTTCCTTAATGATATACTAATTTGTACCTCAATGAACAGGAGGACAGAGAAAAAAAAGTATCTGCAGAGCTAGGAGAACATGAGGAAGAATTCGGTTATACTCCACTTATAGACTCGTTTGATATCAGTCAACACACATTGGACATAACATTTGAAGAAGCTGAAAAGATAATAGTGATGAGAAAAGCTGCTGCTTAAGGAATAAAAAATGTATGAATCTTCTTAATATTACATTAATACTAGTTGAGAAAAAAACAAAAAAAAGTTTCTTACAACTAATCAAAAACTTGTTATAACCCATTTACCCAAGATGTGATAGAGGTGATTGATGGGTTGTAAACGATTACAACCTTTAATAACCCATTTACTCTACGAGTTTTGCAGGTTGACACTTAATGATCTGCTTAATAAATGAGTTGGTCGTGTCCGTATTAATCAATTAATTAACGAGTCGTGTTTAAATCTTATCTTTGGACACGATTATTAAATGGGTTATGAGGTTATAGTGTTAATTGAAGAACATGACATGACGCGAACATAACATGAATTGTCGGCTCTACTTTCTATCTAAAAGTATATCTTCTCTTTTTTTTTTCCTTTTTCTTTTTCTTGGTGCGTCTATAAGTATACTAGTGTACGGCCATACTCGATATACACAGCATAAAGATAGTCGTCCCCCCTCTCTTTTTTTTTTAGGGGCTCAAGTAGTGCTTTGAGGAAATTGTTGTGTGGAAATTAATTGTGGACCTCTAAATGATGAATATTTTTTTTTTTTTCAAAAAGTAATTATTAGTAACCATGAAAAGTGAATACATTTGGAACCACAAGTTTTATATATAAAAGTTACGAATTTACAACAACGTGTTCTTTTTCCTTTTTCTAACACAAATTTAGACCGTTGAACTGGACTGGACCCAAGGGCATGTGGGGTTTAGACGACATAATTTCTTTTAGGGCTCTTGGTAATTGGATCTTCTTCTTCAGGTGTCTACTTATAAATAGTGGAGCCATTATTGAGCTCTTTATCAGCGTTTTGGTCAGCTGGTAGTAATCTCTAGACATAGATCAAACTAATCTATATCCAGTAGAAGTCCGCGTATATATACACACTTACACACGTATAATATATTGATTCATTTGTTAGGAGTTAGGTTCAAACAGAACCTAAACCTTGGAGATCATGGAAGTGGCGCAGGTACTTCACATGAACAAGGGCTCTGGCGATACTAGTTATGCCAAAAACTCAACGGTTCAGGTTAGTAATACTGATCATACCCTTTTTAAGTTGTAAAATGTACATTTCAGTTGAGATTATCAAGTCTGCAGTACTATTCAGTTTATAGAATATATACATATGTATATATATGTATGTATAATTAAATACATATATGTGTTCCATGAGGATAGAAAATTGAATTTTCTATTTAGAATACATGCATAAGTATGCGCCTCATGCAGATTGGCGCAGAATATAAATATATTGCATTTAATTCTCCATGTGTACGTACTACTTATATGTGTGCGTGTGTGTCATACTTTATTCAGAAGTAGTCAGAACGTTATATATATATGTGTGTGTGTGTGTCTATGTGTATGTGTATATATATGTGTATATGTGAGTTCGGTGATGATCATCAATTGCATATAAGTCCGTAATAAACCGTGCACCTGTTAATTCAACAATATTATCCAATTTAATTTGTTTTATTAAAATGTTTCATCTTTCTGTACTTCTTTTCGTGTTCGTCGAGTATATATCTGTGCGACTAGCTAGTGAAAGGGATCAGAAAAATTATTTTGCTGATAATTATTATATCTGTCAAGTACTATAACATAATTATAAAACGCTGAAATATATATGTCTAATGTGTATCCTTAAGTTTTAGAGCAAAATAATCTCCATAGCAAAGCCAGTGATCGAGGAAGCCATTCTGAAATGTTTGGAGGAAAGCCTTCCGGAGAGCATGGGAATAGCAGACTTGGGTTGTTCGTCCGGACCAAACACATTGATTGTTATGTCGGACATAATCCAAGCCATACATGCCAAATGCTGCAGCCTTGGCCGCTCTTCACCGGAGCTCACACTCTTCTTAAACGACCTTTTCAACAACGACTTCAATAACATTTTCGCGTCGTTGCCAGCATTCTACAACAGAATAAGGGAAGACAGCAGTATCCGATTTAATAGATCGTGCTTTATCTCCGGTGTGCCGGGGTCTTTTTACGGTAGATTGTTCGCAAGGAACAGCTTGCATTTCGTGCATTCTTCTTCCAGTCTCCACTGGCTTTCTCAGGTACCATTTTTTTTTTTTTTTTTGGAAGGTATGCAAATTATTTTTGCAATATATATTATATGACATGGTTCTTTATTTGTTGAATACATTAATTTTTCCCAAGTAATTAGTCGTTAATTGATACCTTTTCGAAATGGGTTATAGACTAAACATGAAAATTCTCGTGCGTAGAGCGCAAGCATGTTCATCCCTTGAGTTTTAGAATGGAACAAAACTTAATGAAAAATTTCTTGTACAGTGAAATTATAGCTTCACTTGTTTTCGAAACTGTAGCAATCAAGCCCCACTTTCATATTATCAAGGAATAACGTCGGGGGAATATTTGTACGATACAATCAATTTATTATAGAAAAAATCAGTGAACTCACTTTTTGAATCTATTATTCTAAGATTTTTATCATTTATTCCTGATCAATACTCTTTTGATTAATATAATTTTTTGACCAAAAGTATTAATCAAGATAAGGGGTGAAAATTTAAGATCCATACATTTTAAGGAGTATTTATCTCCTTTTCCTTTTATTATAGTGCAGAGATTGTATGTGGTCAATAATCTTTTCGTTGTAGTTGTCAGTTGTCAATACTAGTCACCAATCATGTTATAACAAACCTATAATTTTGATACCAAGGTTTAGTGACGTCTTAGTGGTAATTTATTGTGATAATTAGGTCTTTGGTCAAAAGTTCGAGTTTAAATGAAGAGTAATCTCGTAACTTTTTCCTGCTAGCTCAGTACCTAATTTAGTTGAGACCACGCCACCACATAACCCAATTGTTATATCACTCGGTGAGGAGGTAATGCGATCCTCATCGATAGGTATAGTAAGACCCGCCGCTAGGCTCCTCAGCACACATTCGTGTTAGCATTCGGACAACCCCTATCGTAATATCCATAAAGAGTATACTAATACCAGTTACCCCTTTTCCAAACTTGTGTTAAAAAAAATAAAAATAAAAATAAAAAAAAATAAAAAAAAAACTATAATTGTGACCACCACCCACTAGACTCTCGAAAGGACATCTTTCTTGGTTTGTCTCACCACTACTTTTTTAACTTATTCGAACTTAGAATAAAGAGCTTATCAAAATATGCTTAATTTAATCAACTTGTGAATGATGCCAAAACCATTCATAGTCAGTACTTGAGAGGTAAATTATCAAAAATAAAGTTGGAAGGAGATAACTGATGGAAAAAAAAGTTGACGTGGTTACTGAAAATGACATACATTGTTGGCCAAATGAAATGAATCAAAGCATGAAAGTCAATGCATACCGTGATCACATCCGCTAATTAAGGAACATGCTAGATCGTGCACGTATGCGCGCATGCATATACATATATACATATATGTATTGTCTGTATTTATGTATAACATTTTGGAGAATTTCTCTTCGTGCTGTAAATTTACTAAATTGTAGCACATAGTTTTTATGAATACAAAGCATTCCATACGTTATTAATTCGCAACTGACGAACATGTATCAATTAGGCGAGTTTCTACATAGATTTGAGCTATATATTAAACATGAGACTGAAACAAGAAAACTATATTGATGGTGGCCTCCACCACACGCACGCACGCACGCACATATCCCTGGATGTCGTCTAACAAGAAACTCTCATAAGATACTGTCTAGTACAGGTTCCCCCAGGCCTGGAAAGCAACGCCAGAACGGTGTTAAACAAGGGAAAAATTTACATATCAAAAAGCAGTCCACAGTGTGTGTTGGATGCATACTCAAAGCAATTTCAAGAGGATTTTTTTCTGTTTCTGAGGTCTCGCTCCGAAGAAATAGTAGTCGGAGGACGCATGGTCTTGTCCTTCATGGGCAGAAACTCCTCCGACCCCACCACAGAAGATAGCTGCTATCAATGGGAGCTCCTAGCCCTTGCCTTGATGACCTTGGCTTCCGAGGTACAATATATATTCTTGATTTTGTCCGTCCTAAACCCATTTTAAACTCACCTTATGATTAAAATTTGTCTCTTCATTAATATCCAATAAAATTGGAACAATACATAGAAGTATTAGCATGATTCCTGAGCGTACAAATTGAGTCCTATCTTTGCAACTTGAGCTTTTTAATTTGACAATTTTTAGATATCACGGCAAGCTATATGATTGCAGAGTCTAATAAAAGAAGAAAATGTTGACAACTTTAACGCGCCGTATTATGCTCCGTGCCCGGAAGAATTGAAGTTGGAGGTAGAAAAGGAAGGGTCTTTCATTGTGGAAAGATTGGAAGCTCTCCCAATAGATTGGGATGGTGGTTCTACTGAAGAATATTGCGTATATGACACACTTGAAGCACTATATAAAGCAAGAGGACAGCGAGTGGCGAAGTCAATAAGAGCCGTGGTTGAGTCAATGTTGGAAGCCCATTTCGGTAAAGAAATAATGGACGATTTGTTTCGGAGATACCAAGACTTGGTGAGCAATTACTTCGCAACATCTTCTACCAAGTATATAAATTTGGTCATTTCCCTAATGAAAAGGGAGTAATTTGTTCAGTTGAGTTTAGTATGCGTATATATAAGTCGTTTTAATGGTTGCTCCTGATAATATATTTATTCATCAGTGAATATTATTATTTTAACCGTATGATATAGATCCGACATGTATAAAACTAATACCTGCCTAGTGGCCCGGTTCAAATTTTTTATATTTAAAAATTATATATAAATTGGTATTATATAAAAATGAGCCCCAAATTATATATATGTACTATATAATAATGATATAAAATAGCCCCACTAACAAATTAGGTAGTTCTTGAGCAAAATAAATAAATAAATTATATAGTTGATTAAAATAATATATAACAATTAGAGATTGAATTCTTATTACACTGCATTATTAAATTTTTATGGATAACCGTGAAAATGTAACCATTCAAAATTTATATTAGTTTGATCTGAAGAGTCGGCAATTAAGTTGGTTTCAAATAGTGTTATTGAGTGAATATTAAAAAGGTAGCATAGAAATTCTAATATATTCAAGAGTTTGCTCAGTTAAATTGGATGTCCTTCTGAATCCGAAAATGAAAAACAATACCATATATGCAAACGACAAACAAAGATTAGCGATATGAGAGTAAAAAAAAGATCATAACAAGAACGGTAGTGAATATAACCACAGTAAGATTAGTAAACAACAACAAAACTATATATGAACAACAACATTAATAAACGACAACAAAAATATATGACGACAAGAATATACGTCAAAACATTACATGTAAATTGTCATCAAGACCACTATAAGTTAGAAGCGACAAAAGACTTAGAACGCCATTAAAGCTAACAACAAAATACCTGCAGACGACAAGAGAAAGAAAAAATGTACGAAAAAACTAAAAAGGAGAATAGTCGAACAGAAGATGCTGAAATCTATATGTAAAAGGAAAAACGAAAGCATTAATAGAAAAAGAATACTTTCGGCACAACAGATGTTGAAACGAAAAAGAAACTAGGTAGCAATAGACCGGGACGATAAGAATATAGGATTCAAACAACAAAATGTTAAAAAAAAAAAAAAAAAACGACAACGAAACGGAAAGCAAGAAAAGAGGGAGAACGTCAATAAAACTTGTCAACGACCAAAAGATGGAAAACGATAAAGGAAATTAAACAACAACATTAATACCTGAAACCAATAGAAAATGACGACAATAAATTTGGACAATTGATAACGGAAATGCAAATAGTTTGTAGGAGAGAAAACGAATAAAAAAGAATGTTGAATAACGTCAAATTAAAGGGAAAAGGATAAGAAACACTGGAAAACATAAATATTGAAAACAGCATAAGTTCCTCAAGCAACAATAAAAAAGCAAGAGACAACAAAAATAAACGACAATTCTCATGCGGGTGCGAAGTCGCGAAGTGCTGAGAGAAAAAAAAAAAAATATATATATATATATATATAAATAAACTACAATAACAGAAACAAACGACAAAAAAGTCTAATTGAAAATAAAATGTAAAAATATAATTTTTTTGAGATAAAAAAAGAAAATGACAATAACAGAAACAAACGACAAAACATTCTAATTGAAAACAAACTTTAAAATATAGACAATAACAGAAGAAACGACAAAACAGTCTAATTTTAAAAATAAAATTTGAATATATATTTTCTTGAGATAAAAAAAAAAAAAGAACTTTGAAAACAACAAAATAATACAGAGACTGACAGACGGCAACACAATTAAAAAGAAAAAAAACGAATACGGACCCAATTTCCTTATTTCCAAAATTTTACTAAATTTTTTGTTTTTGTGTTTGACTTCCAAGTCAATATTGTAACCTACGAGACAACAAGAGGGTTTGACTTAAATATGTCTTAGAGAGATTCAAACCCTCTATTTAACTAATGGTGTTCTAAATGGCATTTAAACCAACCACATTATATCAAATTATTTAATAGATTAGGATGAAGAGCGTGTAAAAATTAATTAAAAACCGTTTCAAACTTTTTAAATAAAGCACTATAGTGTAATGGGTTAGATATTTTATGAGACACAGAGCATCCTTTGAGTTCAGTTTAGAGACAGCCCATTACATTTTTCTGCTTCATTGTTTGTTGGCGTCATCATCGTGATAATAGTATCCCTGCTTCGATGTGGACCAAGTTCTCCCATTTTTGTCTTCTGAAATCCAACTAATTAAAAATGTTCGCGCCCAAGAGGTGCAATAAGTAATCAAATAGCAGAGTACGTAGCCAAATTAAAGTTTTCCAATAGAAATAAAATGATTTATGCTTTTTGCAACCATTACTTGTTAGGAATACGAATATGGAACTAAAGATCAATAAATAAAAATGATTTAAAAAAAGAACGGTACTAATTTCTATGAAAAAAATAGCTCTCTATGTAGCATAGAGATTGTATGATCATATGCGAATGAGATTGTACGAGTTTCTCAAATCACTTGTTCGATTTAGATTTCATATTTATGGTAGCGGTTTTTCAACCTTTAGTAATACACAAAGAAACTATTCATGTGGGAATATATGCTTTCAGTTTCCATCGTTATCTTAAAAATAATTACCGTGAAAGGATAAGATTAAAACATAAAGAGAACGTTTGTGAATCATCTTGCTTTTATTCAAGAAAATGTTATATGAAGAGAAAATGAGCACACGTACCTACGTTGTGGCAACAAATTTGATGATTCCTTCTACAGTTTAACTGGACCAAGCGAGTTATGAATGTTTTGTCAATTGTACGTGTGGGCCGGGCAGACAAAGTAACAGTTACTAATTGATCAAACATAGAGTGGGGGACACAGAAAAAGCCTAGGCTTTTTCTGTGGTCCTAAACTATATTTATGATCATGGTGAAAGGATTAGTATAACCGGTTAAATAATGAGTATAATTTTTTTTGTATTAAGTCATAATAATTATTATTTTGAGAATTAAAAATTATTTTTAAGTATATAAAAAATAAAACACTGTCATGTACTATTCTAAATAAATATTCATATATGATTAGATGTGCCTATTAAAAAAGAACACGACAAATGTAATTTTTCACGATAATATTATTCATGTTTAAAACGACAGTCGGTTAGGATAGAATGACTGATATAAATAGTAAAAATGATAGTCGTTTATTAATGTGCTTTGTAATATTTTTCATATAATTATTCATGATGGGTGTACATGACAGTCGTTTATTGCTATACTGTTGGGATTTGTTTCTCAATTTGTGTATTGATTCTAATCGTATTTGATTGGCATTATTTTGGAAATGTTTTGCTGGGATGATTGCGTTTGGAAATGTCTATGCAGTTGGCAAGTTTCTTTTGGCAGGTTTCAAAAAATCCAGAAACTTGTTTTAGTTTCTATTTTTCTAAGTCAACTATTGATTCAAAGATGGAAAATTGATTTGATTGATTCTTGATTGAGATTTCATAGTTGGATGATCTTCCTCTGCCTCCTAAGAACATGTCCAGGTTCATATATCAGTTTTGGGAAGATTTCAGAATTAAAAGAAGATTGATTTGTCTGGTTTTGGAAAAGTTGGCCGTAACAGCTATGTTGCAGTTTTGTTGCAACAAGATCTGCAACAGATGTGGTTCAACGAATTAATTGAAGATGTGTCAATCTATTCACAGCTTGCTTATTTATTGAAAGTGTCCCTTAAGTCTCTGTACGCCTCTTGATGAGTTTTTACTGGGTTGTGAGACAGGGGTGAGCACTTGTATTGAGAGAGATGATTTGAGTATTTTTCGGGAGAAAAACTTAGTTGGAGGGATTCTAATGTTTAAAGTCGATGGGATCTCGCTATTCAAGTCCATTGGCAAAATTGCAAGTTCATGGGCGTCTTCTTAGAGAGGGTGTCTCGGGTAGATTAAGTCCAATTGAATTATAAAAAGAGTTCTTAGTGGATTGTTCATCATCTGAGCGTGGCCTCGTGGAATAGGGTGTTACCGAACCGCGATACTATTTCTCTCTTATTCTTTTATTTTATATTTCTGTATTATTCATATTGTCTTAAAAAGTGTTAAAAGACTAAACCCGATACTTACATATACGTTTAAAAACAACTTTTAATTTTTAAAATAATAACTGTTACAACTTTCAACCGATTACGATTGATACATGAACCTGTTACGATAGTACATGAGAAACTTGTCCCCATTTTCAAATTGATGGACTATTGACAACTCCATATATATATATATATATATATATTGTCTTTAATCCGGTATTGTACTTTTTGCCGGATCAGTCAGACAATGAATATCACCCGTGCGATTAAAATTTGATGGCCAGTGATTGTGAAAGGGTAGCCTATGAAGTCTGAATTGTAAATAGGCACACAGGTTCTGAGTTTTCTGACTAAAAAGAAGGCCTATGTGTGTAGGGTCTAGGAATAAAACGCAATAAAGAAACGAAAACCTATGAAAAAAATGAAATATGAAAACGACACCAAATGAAAACGTCGTTTCATATTCATCAGTGGATGCTCGGCACTCTTGCTCCCTCTTGAAGAAAGACTCGGGTAAGATCAAATGGATAGATAGAATAGCTAGAAAAGAGATTTACTTCTTTCTAAATAATTGAAAAGAATTTCGTCCTAAAACTTTACTTGTAAATCGTGACAAAGAAAAGAGAGTTGGGTCATACATCACTATTCATTTTTTTGTTATGACATAGCATAAGTTATCGTATCTTGAAGTCTACTCTCTCTGTTAATGTTTATTGTAGAATTTTTAATCGACATGACAACATCTTTTGTCCTTGTAAAATCAGTAACAAAATATCCCTGAACAAACTAAATATTTAAAACTAATCAAGATCACCCTTCTCAGTTTACATCAAATTTTATTCCAATATAATATACCTAAAAAACTATTTAAAGTGTTCAAATAAATATTTCAATCAAACAAATATTTAATTTTTTTATAAATTTTTTATTTTAAAGTTTAAATTTATTTAATATTTTGCTTTAATAATGTTATAAATCGCTTTTAATATAGTTTAGAAAGGGTAATCTTGATATTTTAAAAAAAATTAATTGCTTGAGAGGTATTTTTGATGGAATTTAGACTTTCTAAGAACTTGAGAGTTTCATTTTAAAAGGTCAACCTATTAAGTCGAGTGACCTAATGTCTTCATAAGTTGATATTATTTTTATATTGAAATGATGTGGGACCCAAATTTATTTAATCCTAAACACTCCCATAAGATAGTATTTCCTTTATAGTCTCTAATCTTGAATTGGATTGATTGAACCTTTCATTTAAACTGGTTGCCCCACTAAAATTTTATTTTTTCACACATGCCCCCACTAAATTTTATTTTTTAAAAAATTGTATTTTTAATAAAATTTTATTTCTACATTTTTTGATACAACTTTTCTCCTTTTACTCATAAGCAATTCTAATATGTATTATGATGTGTTTCATGGGCATTAACGTGGAGTTACCTAAGAGTATATAAATGCCAAAAAGGTGATGATGGAGTTAACGTGAAGATAAAGATATTGGTCTATATATTATTTGAATCGGATTTGGACAAGGTGGTGTATAATCCGAATTCAAAAGGAGATCTAGTTCTAGTTTGAATTTAAACATGCTCAACGAGGAGATAACATGAATATATTGTGTAGATTCTTCAAGGAGATATTGTGAGTTGATTCATGAGAGAGAATCATAGAGAAAAAAAAGGATAAGCTTATCTGAGTAAATTTAAAAATAATTCTCGAGATGCCTCAGAAGCTTTATTTGTAAGGTCTAGTTTTAGCTCACTAAAGATGTGGGGTTTAATAGAGATCGTTCATTGGGAGAGGGATTTGTTGCTTTCGGGAGGAAGTTATGCCGGTCGAAAGGAGTTCGCCAGGTGAATAGAAGACGTGTGGTGCACGCTAAACAATTACTGTGGAGATTCGTCATAGCGGCGTCATTGTCTAAGGGGAATCCTTGAGTGAATAAGTCCGTCCGGTGTCTGTAATTTCTGAAACATAGTGAACTGTTTACTGTCTGGGCGTGGCCCCATAGATGTATGTGTGTGCACCGAACTGTGATATCATATTGTGTGTTCTTTTAATTTTTATACTTTATTATACTTGAGCAACTATACGTAATTAACCCGGATCTTAATTAATTAAATTGTATTTCAAACAGTATTCTAACATCATCTAGAATATCAGACGTACCATCAAATCTAACAATATCCAATAAAAAAATCATTACAATTCTATCCATGAACATATTAGTATGTCAATTATTCATTGCTTTCAACTAAATGCTACAACTTGTAGGCATATTTATACATTGTCGTTTATGTGACATATTTTTGTTTCTTAAAGTACGTTACACCATTATTAAATATCTGTTATATGACAATCTTGCCCTTCAAGCGTTTATAATATCTGCTTCCAACCTGACACTAATTGGAATTCAACCTCACGTGTCATCATGTCACTAATAATCAGCCTGATGCATGAAACAGAAGTCAAACAAAGTGGCATACCTAGGCTGTATAAACAATGTCAATATAGGTGTCGCCCGCATGAAACAGAAGCCAAACAAAGTGGCAAATCTAGGCTGTATAAACAATGTCAATATAGGTGTCGCCCGCATGAAACAGAAGTCAAACAAAGTGGCATATTTAGGCCTCGTTCATTTCGCTGATTCAAATTTAAAATTCAAGTTTTATTACAGTAAAAAGCTCTCACAAATAATTATATCTAACTTTTTTACTATAGTAAAAAACTCTCATATAAAATCACATCTCAACTCAAATTAAAAATTTAAATTAACGAACTAAACGGACCCTATATAAACAATTTCAATATATGTGTCGCTCTACCGTACTCGGAGACTTTACCTATATTATATATAATATATATATATATAAATATATAAAACACGTTTATCTTTATGGCTATAAAGAGTATTACATCTCCTAAAGCTGGCATCCGCTGACCTACAGAAAATTGAAAGACACGTGGTTCGATCTCCACCTGAGCTTTTACCTTTTTTTTCCTGTCACATATATTTCAATAATAAGTGAGTACTAGGTAGAACCTAGATCTACTTTCCACAAAAATAAGGATTATTATAGCAACTAGTTATATCATATTATGTGCAAAATATTCTTTTCATTGCTATTAAATTCCACTAAAAACTAGTGCATTTTGCGCTACATTTTAAGTAAAGTTTTGAGTTATAAGGATATAAAAATATAATTATATTCATGTTAAATTTCAGAAATCTTGTCAAAATTGATGTCTGGAATAAAACCATCAAAAAACAAAAATTTGTAAAGTAATTTAACAAAATTATAAGTTTAAGAACGGAAGGGCAGTTCAAGAACAAAAAGGGCCAATATTGGCAGTAAAGTTGAATTTTAGTTACGCCAATTAGAAGAGTACACAAGATTTTTTTTTTTTTTTTAATTATTGAAACAAGAAGTGCTTTACGCCCCGTTCACTTCACCGATTCGAGTTTTCAGTTTTAGATTTTTACAGTAAAAAACTCTCAGAAAATGTCACATCTACTTTTTCTGCTACAGTAAAAAGTTCTCAGAAAATGTAACATCTCAGTTCGAATTGAAAACTCGAATCTGCGAAGTGAACGAGGTATCAATTAACACCAATGATGGATGCTACATCAGGGGCAACCACTGCTCTTAATCGAAAGGGCCCACTTACATAGAGAGTTAGAACTAGCATTTGTGGTCCTAGGAATGCACTTGAAGGAAATAAAGCTAAAGTATTAACAAAAATCTAAAATCTGATAAACATTACTAATAATACACCACCATTCTGGACAAGTAATGACACCAGTAAGGACCTCTACTGCTATTTTGGAATCACTTTCAATCAGGAACTCCTTATGGCCTTCTGAAGACGCTCGCCGAGCAGCCAATTCAACTCTGTTTGAAGAGCTGACCACGCAACCCCATATTCTGTAGCAAGGGGTTCAAGAGTACACAAGACTTTAATAATAAATAGTACTGTCCCATGCCAAAAAGAAAGAAAGAAAGAAAAGCTGAAACTACTTTCGTTGGCGTTTTGCTCTATATGGTTCTCTTTTGTTCCTTTGCCTTTTAATAATTCGTAACGTGAATGAATTCTGTGCCTAACACAAGGTAGGAAGACTCTGGGTCTCGTTGCCTCTTCTTTTTAGATACGAGGTTTTAATTTTCTATTCCAGTAAATTATATGGGGTTAAATTGAGGAACCCATTTTTTCTGCGATCATAGTATTGATATTGGATAACTTAACTGTATCAAGTATTCTTTTGTTCTTGGACGATTTGTACATGAGTTTCACCGATCCTTTTGTCCAACTTTAGTTTAATTAAGCATATTAAACCCTTATAAGAATATATCTACCTATTCTCAAGTTGATCGAGCAAATTGGTGTGGATATTATTTTATCCAAGCACCAAAATTAAACTAAATAACAAGCTACTATAAACGACAAACCCTTCACAAGGCCTAGCTAGGAGGTTGCTTGCAAACCAAAACAATTTCCAGTCTTCAAAAATAATAATAATAAAATAAAAAAAATCTAAGCTCATGAAACATTACACATGTGTAAAATGTGAAAAGACAGATTACATGTGATTATAATGATAGATTGAAAAACTATAGCTAGAACAGACGTACTTACTGCCTTTGAGGAATTATGTAGTTCGATCGCCAATTTGTCAACTACTTAATTCATACAGTTGGGAACACGAAAAGGATTAATGTCGTACTAGTAGTCCACGAATAATTTGTAAGGTTTTTATTGCGGTGTAGGCTGGTCCCAAGTGCATGTGGAAGATCTTTTCTTTATGAAAAACCCCTTATTTCCTGACGAGGACGATGTATCTCCGTATATCCTCATCATAGTGGGTTCCACCTGTGAATTTTAATTGGGTCCATTTTCTCAGTGTGATAGGAATTTAACAGACGTTTAGTTCACGGATTTAGAAACATGATTTAAAATTATTCTCGATTTACGTGTATTTTTTATGAGAGAAAATATTGTATCGAGCCACGAATTATGATTCGAACCATAGCACGAATCCTCATATCAAACACCCTTTAGATTCTCTCTCTAATTTTTAGTATCTCAATTGGTGTCTAACTAATTAAATCATACAACATCATTTCATGATAAACACAAAAAGATTGCTTAAAAAGCAGCTCAAATTTTTATATGATGTAGCATAATATGATTGGTTAAACATCAATTGAGACATTAAAATTAGACAGAAAATTTGAGTCCGCGTGACCGGGATATACCCAGTCCAGCTTGTAAGGTCTATTTTTTATGCATGTATTACAAAGAGCGTTATAACACTTTCAATAACACTAGTGATTAATAGTTATTTCTGGATTCAACAACAAATAACTAAACGTGCAGAAAATAATGCTGAAAAAATAAAGAACACCAGAAAATGATATCGCAGTTCGGTTGATAGAATGATTACAAACACTTATCGGTCTTATATATTCAAAGCCTCCCTCCTTGATGATGTCGGCGTTATGATGAATCTTCTTAGTAGCATTGTTCAGTGAGCACCACTTGTCTTTAAATTGCGTGGCGAACTCCTTTCGACTGGCAGTGTACTTCATTTTAAAAGCTTCCAATTCTTCTCCTGAAGAACGATCTTGAATAAACTCTGAAGGCTCACTAAATTCACAGACTCTTTTATAAAATTATCTCTGTAAAACTCATTGTCCCAAATATGACCTTCAATTACATTAAAACCTTAAAACATAAAAGCTCAATATTATTTTTTTCAAAGGCACACACCATTCACGTATATATCCCATGAATATATAGGCGGTAGTCATCTGTCTCTTGGTCTTTTTAGAAAGTCCAGTACGATTTGGACTTTAAATGATATATATCAAAAACTAAGAGATAAAGGCAAGTAATCTCAAGGATATATAGTCAAAATCAAATCCAGCCACGTACATCATCTCCTAAAACGGATTGCATATTATTTCCACGAAACCTGCTCTTTCGGAAACTAATCTTCAAGATTGCTTTAGATATAATTCGCATAAAGTAAGGATACTTTCAAACCTAATTAAACATCCAAGCCTGCATTTCCAAGCTTGCCTTTTGCTTGCACTTTCACGTCCACACCATGCGAGGTAAGTCTCCAATAATCAATCCTCACATACCCAAAACACAATCAACTCATTAAATCAATCAATATAATATTCTTCTCTCAAATAATTTTCACATCAAATCTGCAGATATCACCATGATTTCATATAGCAATCAAATCTCCTCAATTCTTCTTGACATTGCCTTGACCAAGTCTGCTTTCCTTGTTCAACACATTCTAAATATGAAACAATTAATCAGACAAAATCTCTTTATGATATGCTCAAAAGCACCAATTGCCAATTGCACATGTTTTTGAATTTTGACATCCAATTTCTAAAACATGCCAACTAATAAAATCCTAACACAGCTGACTCCTCTTTATTTATAAATGCTCTCTCTCTCTTTCCCCTGGGGTGCGTTTGGTTGCAGTGAGAGAATGATAATAGTAATGAGAATGAGAATGGTAATAATAATGGAATGAAAAAGAAAATTGATTCATTTATTTAATTGTAATTTTAAGAATACTATGGAATGGAATGTGAATATTTTCATATTGATAAAATTACCCTTATATTATATAACATTAATATTTTATATATTAATATAATATATAAAATGTAATATAATATAATAAAATTATTATTATATAATATATTATATAATTATGGTATAGAATATAATAATATTATTAAAATGATCAATATAATTATGATATTATAAAAAATATTATAATATTACATAAGAAACAATAATATTTCAGTTATAATATAATACAAACTTACAACTATATTATATTATATAATTACAATATAATATATAATTATTATATTATATATAATAAATATATTATAATTAATACATTATATAGTCGTGTGTAATACACTATAATAGATAATAATATTGAAATAAAAAGATTATATTATTATTTAATTATTTAATTATTATATTATTATTAATATAATGACATAATTATATTAATGCTATATAATATAATTATAATATAATATTATGCAATAAAATAATTATATTAGAATTATTTATATAATTATGATATTATTTGTTAAAATATTACAACTATGTTATATTATATCATATTATTATATTATTATATTATATAATATTATTATATTATTATATATTATATTATAAGATATAATTACGTTATAATATATTATATATAGTATATTATATTATATTACATATTATAAGATATAACTACTATATAATATATTTTAATTATATTATAATATTGAAGGGTAATTATGGAAAAAAATAAAAAAAATAAAAAAACTTAAAATGATTGTTTCTCCTATGTGAGGAAGGAATGATGACTATTCTTTCTTACAAATCCATCTAAATATCAAACTTGAATTACATTTCATTTCCAACCAAATACACCCCCTAGTGTCTATACATAGAGTACTGCTATTGTCGTGCTCTTCATAGGTGAAGTTCTGAGTTCATAAATTCTCTCTCTATATTACACACACACTCTCTCTCTCTCTTTCTCTCCCTCTCTCTCTACACACACACGCGCGCAGTAGTACTAAGTTTTTAAGGGGGTGTATAAATTAGCGAGATCAGCGAAAAGAGACCATGGAAGTGGCACAAATACTTCACATGAACAAAGGTGCTGGCGAAAACAGTTACGCTAAAAACTCCACTGTTCAGGTTGTCACTCATCCTTTATAATTAATTTTTAAAATGTACTATGCACAAACTTGAATTGTCTATTAAAATATATACGCCCATTTATATTTTGTGATGTTTATAAGTATGATGTCTATATAATTTTCGTTCTCCCGTCTCATTTACATCCTTAAAATTAATTGTTATAGAGCAATATAATCTCCATAGCAAAGCCAGTGATAGAGGAAGCCATTCTGAAATGTTTAGAGGGAAGCACACCGGAGAGCATGGGAATAGCAGACTTGGGTTGCTCGTCCGGAACAAACACATTGATAGTTATTTCCGACATAATCCATACTATACAAGCCAAATGCTGCAGCCTCGGCCGCTCATCACCGGAGCTCACACTCTGCTTAAACGACCTTTTCAACAACGACTTCAATAACATTTTCGCGTTGTTGCCAGCTTTCTACAACAGAATAAAGGACGACGTCGATGGTACCCAATTTAATGGACCGTGCTTTATCTCCGGTGTGCCGGGGTCTTTTTACGGTAGATTGTTCCCAAGGAACAGCTTGCATTTTGCGCATTCTTCTTCCAGTCTTCATTGGCTTTCTCAGGTTTCTAGTACTAATTTTCGTATTAATATAAGAAATTTTTCTTCATTTGTGGAATACATATTAGCTAGGGCTACATATTCGTAGTCGTTCTTTTGTTAGATTTTGTACTGTTAATTACTATAACAAGAAAAGAATATGTACGATGGTCTATATATACATGGATGCTATTTAACAAGAAGCTTCCATATGATGTCTACAGGTTCCCCCAGGGCTGGAGAGCAACGCCAAAACGGTGTTAAACAAGGGAAAGATTTACATATCGAAAAGCAGCCCACAGTGTGTGTTGGACGCATACTCAAAGCAATTTCAAGAGGATTTTTCTCTGTTTCTGAGGTCTCGCTCCGTAGAAATAGTAGACGGAGGACGCATGGTCTTGTCCTTCTTGGGCAGGACCTCTTCTGACCCCACCATAGATGATGGTTGCTATCAGTGGGAGCTCTTAGCCCTTGCACTGATGAGCATGGTTTCTGAGGTACATTCATAATTTTTCACGTCCTAATTTTTCGCGAGAAAAGAAAGAAAAGTTAAGGAGTGATTTTCTTTTCTTATCTGAATACATGTTTTACTTATAAAATCAATAGTTAAAGTTTAGTGAGCCCCACATAATATAAATGGGCTTTCAGTACTCATGTCCCTCTTGGTAATGATGCCTTGAATATTTGATTATGTAAAAAGGCATTTTAGAAATTATATTAATAAGCTTGCTATTCCTAAGTTTAGTAAATACTAAATGCATTTGGATTGTTTCTCATTACATAAGAACAAGTAAATGGAATCAATGAATATTCTAATTCCAATTATTATTCACTTTTCTTTTCAATCTTATTACTTTTCCAATTATATTCCTTTACAATTAGGTAGAAAATCTCTAACTAAAACCAATAACATCGATAACTTAAACAAATCGACCTGGAATTAGCTCATATCTTTACAATTAACTTAAGCTTATAAGAGAAATTTCGGAATATCACACGGTAACTCCTATCAATCAATATTATTGCAGGGTTTAGTGAATGAAGAAAAGGTTGACAACTTTAATGCGCCGTATTACGCTCCGTGCCCGGAAGAACTGAAGTTGGAGGTAGAGAAGGAAGGGTCTTTCATTGTTGAAAGATTGGAAGCTCTCCCAGTAGATTGGGACGGTGGTTCTACTGAAGAATATTGCATGTACGACACACTTGAAGCGCTATATAGTGCGAGAGGGCAGCGAGTGGCGAAGACTGTAAGAGCGGTGGTTGAGTCTATGTTGGAATCCCATTTCCGAAAAGAAATAATGGACGATTTGTTTCGGAGATACCAGGATTTGGTGAGCGATTATTTAGCAAAGTCTGCTACCAAGTACACAAATTTGGTCATTTCCTTGATCAAAGTGAATGATTAATTCGTTTCATTACTCTTTCGGACAGAAGGGTTTTGTTAAAAAGTCGGAAAGGTTCTCTCTAGCTATTTATAGTACAGAACTACATATCTAGCTATTATATATAGGTGTTGGTTATAAGTTGGTTTCAACTTTGCATTATGCAGTTCCTCTTTTTTTTTTTTTTTTTTTTTGCCTACTATTGAGAGAACATAAAAAAAAAAAAGGTGATGATATTGAAATTTACAAACCAATCTTTTTCTTCTCACCCCCCTTCATGTTTCAGAATAAAGAATAAACGAGATCAAAAACCGAGAACCAACAAGAAATTGGGAATTTCTCTAGTGTTCTTTTTTTTAGGAACATCGGTATTCTCTGCTTATCAACCGTTAAATTTGAATTATTTTTTCAATTTAATTTGACTTTTGACCAGATTTAATACATATCCGATAATTAATAAGTAGGGAACACTGGGGTTCCTAAAAAAGAAAGAACACCAGAGAAAGTCCCCAAAAAATTTACTAAAAAAATCAAAGGAGAAAATGAGAATGATAAACGATAGCAAAAGGGAAGACGGCAAAAATAAAAGGTAATTAACAAAATAATTAATTAATGAAAAACGACAATAAACAAAAAAAAAGCCAAGTACAAGAGAAACGAAGGAATAAAGGTATAAAAGAAGGGTAACTAGAGATCGGAAACATTAAATATTACTAAGAACAAGAGGGGAGAGAGAGAGAGAGAGAGAGAGAGAGAGAGAGAGAGAGAGAGAGAGAGAGAGAGAGAGAGAGAGAGAGAGAG